>NC_134358.1:499785243-500087243 GCF_048569485.1 Anomaloglossus baeobatrachus | reverse complement strand
GTCTTTACAGCAAAACTAATTAGCGATAGATAACAGCTGACTATTGCTGAGGGGTACTTCTCACATAGCGAGATTGCTAGCGAGATCGCTGCTGAGTTACAGGTTTTGTAACGTGCCAGTTACCTCATCAGTGATCTCGCTGTGTGTGACACTAAGCAGCGACCTCGCCCCTGCTGTGAAATCGCTGATTGTTACACACTGTTCTGGTTCATTTTTTGCTCTTTGGTCTCCCACTGTGCAGTACACATCGGCGTGTTTGACGGCGGGAGACCAACGAGCACCGACTCTGTGTAAGCAGCGTACGCTAGTAACCAGGGTAAATATCGGGTAACTAAGCAAAGCGCTTTGCTTGGTTACCCGATATTTACCCTGGTTACCAGCGTACACCGCTTACAGGCTCCAGCGCTGGCTCCTTGCACACATAGCCAGGGTAAATATCGGGTAACTAAGCAAAGCGCTTTGCTTAGTAACCCGATGTGTACCCTATCTACGTTTACAGGAAGCCAGCGCTGGCAGCTCGTAAGCAGTGTATGCTGGTAACCAGATTGACAGCTCACCAGCGACCATGTAGCGACGTACCAGCGATCCTGACCAGGTCATATCGTGGTCGGAATCGCTAGTACGTCGTTTAGTGAGACGGTACCCTTACACTCAGAGGTTCAGGAGACCAGAGGATTTACTTAACCCTAGCAGGACTGGATAAAGGAGAAGCTGCACAGCTAGAAGTATTAACCTGAGAAAGTGTGTATGAAGCCATACACTGTGATCTCCTGACACCAGAAACAGGAGGGACCACTCTCCATCGTGATACCCTCATAACAACAGCCCTCATACTAAAAATGTGGTTATGTGAACATAGTCTAATTACCTGTATAAGACATGGCCATAGATGACTAGGTTTTTCATCTACATTGAAAGAAGCTGATTAACCTTCACAATCTTTTCACCTTTTCTTCACACAACCCCCACTTTTTTGGCTCATCTAACGGCATCTGGATAAATGATTGTAGTATAAAAGCCTAATTTTGCTTATGCCTTTAGTCTTGAGGTCTGCTCCTGTTCAGAGTGTAAGTTTAGTGAAAATCCAGAGCTTTACAGCATTCGACAGGAGCTGCAAATGTAGTCTTTTAATCATAAAGTTGAAGAGCAGCTCAGTTCTGTGTTCAAACAGCGCCCCGGCTTTGAAGTTCTGGACCAAACGTCAGGTACAGTGCGCGGAGCGGATGTGGAGTTGGGAAGTCTTACATTCATCATCAGACACAAAACTAATAATAAAGTCCAGTGTTTATGTAGTAACAAAGCAACAATACCAGACGCCTTTGATAAATGAGCGGAAAATCTTTTATCATATTCTACTTAGACAAGTTGTCAACCTGCAAGCAGTTCTATAGCGAATTTACAGCTAGAAACAAAGGCTTGAATAGAGAAGATTACAGCACATCCTACTACTCTAACATTCTACTTCTTTAATTATGGGGATTTTTATTAATGTAGGCTGGTTTTGAAGTGCACATCTAGACACTTCTGTTTTATTCTTAAAGGAAACTGTTCCTTCCCCTGAAATCAAATAAAAAAGGCTGGGAAATAGAAATCTCTCAGACAGTAACCTATGTGAGGTTTTTTAACTTCTTAACACTACACACATTTTCCAATTAGAAGCATTTACCTGTGTGATGTGAATACAGATTAACTGTACAAGATGGAAAACTTCCTTAAAGATGGCTTGTCACTAGTGATAGGCGGACCCGGATTGTAAAAGTCCGGATCCGCACAATTTCAAATGTACCCGAGTGCTGGACCTGGGCCAGAAATTCTCAGGGAATTCCAGCTGATTTCTGGGTCCAACACTTCGGAAATAAAAAAAAAAAGAAAAGAAGAATGAAGCAAGCACACTATACTTACCAAGTCTCCGGCGCGGCTATAACTACTTCTGGGTCACTCATTCCACTTTTGGGGTTTCTCATTATTACTCATGCATATTCAATGCTTCCCCCGCCCACCAGCAGTCTCCATGTTTGTGATTGGTTGCAGGCAGACAGCGCCCCCAGCCTGTGTGACAGTGTCTGACTGCAACCAATCATAGACCCTGTCTTCGTGTCACTATCGTGGTGTAAAAATAAACTAATTAAAAAAAAATTTTTGTAAGGTCCCCCCATATTATGATACATAGCACAGATAAAGCATATGGCTACAGGCTGCGGCCCCCAGCCGTGCGCTTATCTTGGCTGTGTATCAAAATAAGAGGAATCGCATGCGGCTTTTTTTAACAAAAATATTTAAATAAACAATTTAAAAAACTGGAGTGCGGTCCCCCCCAATTTGATACCCGGCCATGATGATTTATTTATTTTTAGACCAATCTACAGTGCAAGCAGTCAGACACTTTCATACAGGCTGGGGACATATCTGACTGCAGCCAATCACAGATGCCAGGACGGCCAGTGAGTGGGGGAAGCAATGAATATTGATGAGCAATAATGAGCGGCCCTGGAAGAAGAATCAGCGGCCACAAGAGCAGTTACAGCCATGCTGGAGACTCGGTAAGCATGAAGCGCTTGCTCCAATCCCCCCTCTATCCCTTCTACCACCATTTTTCTGCACTGGGTTCTGGTTCCCATAGACTTATATGTGAACCTGCGTCCGGCCAGATGTCCAGGATCAATTCCTTGCCAGAACAGCAATTTTTTTAAAATCCGGTTAGATTTTCCGGTCCCAATAATCTGCAAGTACGCCAATCACTACTTATCACAAACCATAACATTTTTGTAATCCTCTCTAAATGCCAATGTTCTCCAGAATATGGAAGGGTTTGTTTGTTTTTGCCCTTCTCAGTTCCTGAGATATGAATTCCTCTTCCTTGTATGTAAATTTAATCTTACTATCCAACAAGGTGTTGTCCTAAACTATTCTTCTAAGGGCTCGCTCACATGAATATATAAATTGGATGAGTGCAATCTGATAAAAATGGGCTTGCGCTCGGACCAATGTTATTAAGCGAGGCAGTGCTGGTGAACATTTTTTTCTCATACCGAAAAAAATTGCAACATAGTTCGATTTGACTCTGAAATAAGATGGGTGTGGAAAAAAAATCAGGTGCCATATGGAATCACATTATAGCACCAATTTTTAAGGATTGTTTTTTTTTTTTTTCTCAGCTGCATTTGGCATGAAAAAAAAAAAAACACACTATGCTGCGCTTTGACTCCGGAATCGGTAAAGTACGAGAAAAAAAAATGGACGCCATATGGACCATCAATATGGCATCCGATGTTTACAGATATATTACAGCCTAGGGATCAATCCCCCTTGGCTAACAAGAATATATTAAGTACAGTGAAGAGAAGGCTATATCTCGTGAATAGAGAGGAACAGGAACAAAACGAAAATTTGAAATGAATATGGCATGGCACCACATATAGTGAAAGTCACATGAGAAACTACTTACAAACATTTTCTTCTCTATCAGTAATGTTGACTCGTTCTTTTCCACATTTAGCTTCACCACATTGCCTTGTTGGGTTCTGAATAACAGTTCTTTACCTGGAAAGCAAAGCAGAATTATGTTAGCAGGAAAATAGTATAAAAGTTTTTTTACTGATATAAGAGTCTAAAAAAATCAGCTGAGCAGAAAATGTCTAAGAAGATCAAAGCCACACAAATTCAGTACTAATAAAATAACTGAATACATAAAAATGAGGTTCAGTGAGGATAAAGGTGGAAATATGGATTTAAGGATTGGTGCACTTTGTATCTGTACACTTAGGCGGGCTTTGCACGCTGCGACATCGGTAACAATGTGTTACCGATGCTGCAGCGATAGTCCCGCCCCCGTCGCACGTGCAATATCTAGTGAAAGCTGCCGTAGCGATTATTATCGCTATGGCAGTTTCACACGCACATACCTGCCGTGCGACGTCCCTCTGACCGGCAACCCGCCTCCTTCCTAAGGGGGCGGGTCGTGCGGCGTCACAGCGACGTCACACGGAAGGCGGCCAATTGAAGTGGAGGGGCGGAGATGAGCAGGATGTAAACATCCCGCCCACCTCCGTCCTTCTCATTGCAGTCGGCGGCAGGTAAGGTGAAGTTCCTCGCTCCTGCGGCTTCACACACAGCGATGTGTGCTGCCGCAGGAGCGAGGAACAACATCGCACCTGTCGCTGCACTGGCATTATGGAAATGTCGGAGGTTGCATCGATGATACGATAACGACACTTTTGAGCTCGTTCATCGTATCAAAAAGGTTTTACACGTTGCGATATCGACTGCGACGCCGGATGTGCGTCACTTTCGATTTGACCCCATCGACATCGCACGTGCGATGTCGCAACGTGCAAAGCCGCCCTTAGTCTACTGTGTGGGAGCTGTTCCCGATATATACTGCAACAGTATTATGGACCTCATTCACTAGACAGAGGCTAAAAGTGTGTAATTTCAGTCTACGTCTGGCTGTTACGTGCCATCATGGCATTTGTTTAACTGTGTAGAAAAGTTCAGAAAATGGCGCTTTCGTATTCAAGGACCACCACAAAGAATCCACGTGGTATACATTTCTTTACAATGGGTCTCTATAGGGGACAGATTCCTCGGCATTGTTGATGAGCGAATAGTAAATACAGTGGAATCTTGGTTTACAAGAACAATACGTTCTGGGAGTGTGCTTGTAAACCAAGTTACTCATCTAGCAAAGCAAAATTTCCCTTAGGAATTAATGCAAGCTCAGACAATTCATTCCACAACTTGTTCAATGTCCCATCCTGGTCCCCTATTGTGCCATTGCACACACGCACAAACACACACACACACAAACACAAAGAAACACACACATTATGCTCACCTTACCTTCATTTCCATCGCCGGCCTCATGGTTCTTGTAGTTCACTGGTACAGGATGTATATCGGGTAACCACTGCAACCAATGCCGGAGCTTCCGCTGCTTGAGCACTGACGTCAAAGGCATGAGCCGCTTGCCTCTGATTGGTCGGCGCGCTGCCTTTGAGTAGCGGATGACAGCGGAAGTTCCTCCACCGTCACGATGGTCACCTGATACACATCATGTACCGGCGAACTACAAGAACCATGAGGCCAGCGATGGAATGGAAGGTAAGGTGAGCATAATATGTCTGTGTGTGTTTGTGTGTGCTTGTGTGGACTGCAAGAACGTGTCAGAGCGTGGTTAAAGTACGGAACCGGAAGTGTGTGCGTTGAGTATTTGCTCTTACAGCAAAGATTGCTCATAAACTGAGTTACAAATTTACAGCAAGCTTTGCTCGTATAGCAAAATGCTTGCAAACCGGGTTGCTCATCAACCGATGTTCCACTGTATTGTGGTTCGGAATATTTGTAACAAGTCCAAAAGTGCTATTCCGGTATTCATCATGAATAACGAACCTAATGCAAGTCAATGGGGAACCTGAGCATTTTTCTGGGAAATCTTCAAGAAAAATTATCGGGTGTCCCATTGACTTCCATTAGGTTCATCGTTCATGATGAATACTGGAATAATACTCTGTAATTCATTACGAATATTCCGAACCCGAATAGTTATTATTCGCTCATCACTGCTTGGCTCCATCCTGTGATCACTGTGCATACCTGCTGAGCAAATTTGCCTGATAATGGCCGCAAACATAGTGTGTACCTAGCTTTACACTGTAGACACACGTGATACATTGAGTAAAGCTTAGGGCGGGCTTAATGTATGTCAAAAAGATTTAAAGTGCACTAAAAAGAATTTAAACATTGACAAACGTTTCTCAGCAATCCTAATTAAAGTACTGATCATATTTAGTGTTGATTATTAAAATCAAGCCGTGAGCACAGTGTCTGTACCCCAGTGGTGGACACAGACAAAAGAGGGCCCCTGTGCAAGAACAATATATGGGATCATTGCAGCCCAAGGAACTCATGATAATGCATAATTCTACCTGCTTTGGAGACAGAAATGGTCTACCTTACCTCTTGGGCCCCTGTGGCTGCACCAATGATATGTCCGCCCCTGCTGTACCCCACAGAGAACCCATAATAAAGGTCAATAACCTACAAAACAGCTCAACAATCTATGATAATATAAATGGTATAGTAATGACAACTCAATTTCTTCTCTTGGATGAGTTTACCCTTAACTTTTCTTGACATGCAAGCAATCAAAACCCTTGCCAGGCTGAAGACTGAATTACAACCAAAAAAAAGCGGCAAATAGAAAAATTTAACAAAAACATATTATGACATTGTATCACTAAATCATGTGGGTTTTTTTTTAGCAATTAGAGATAAGCAAATTAGTTTGATGCAAATTGTATTAATCTCAAATGTTACAAAAATAGAGATTCTCCCAAATCTGACTTTTTTGTGATCTGCTAGGTGAGAACTCAGCTAAGTGGTGATTATCTGGACCCATTTTACTGTTTGTGTAGGACCCAATAAAATGGTTGAAAAAAATCCTTTTCTACCCTTTCACCTGTCTGCCGTAGTCCCTTTTTGGTCCCATCTGTACATACGGTTTATACATCCATTACTGGAGTAACCAATGTGCTCTTTGGCTGGTTTGCTATTTTTACTTAATGCTATTTTTACTTAATGCTTGATATCACAAGATATGCCAAACTATTGATGTCAGAGGCATATTCTGTGCCGGGCTTCTGCCGTTGAGTGAAAATCAAGGAGGACTTGAAGAGAGAGAACATTGTATGCCTGGGGCCAGAGGGGACCGTATTGAGGACTAGAGGGGGCTGCATAGGGAGTATTTATCTATCCACCCTTTACTTATTGTGTTCTGGGGTTTGGAGAGATCCAAAGGCATAAAAAAATAAATTAAATTTCCATCGCAGAACTTTGAGGCAAATCAAATTTCCAGAGGAAATAACTAAATTCGAATTTCTGCAGATTCACTCATCACTACTGGTAATGTCCGTGAGTAAGAAAGGATATAAAATAGCAAAATATATGATTACGTGTCTCTTGAATCTAGAATCTGTTGCTGCTTTATTGGCCCTTGATGGTTCTAGAAATAATGTGACTATAAAGGTCAGTGATTGGCTGCAGCCATCATGTGAATGATGGTCGTCATCATTTCCGGTACAGGTGGGTACCGTCAAAGGGGCAGCACCGGAGTGAGCAATGATTCAAGGGATCAGTAATTCCTATTTATTTTCAACCATCCCAACTCTCTGATTAGTTAAAAGAAAAGTCAAGAAAACTCTTCTTAAAGTGTGCTCTGTGAAAGTATCCAAACTATTTTTAGTCTTCTATTTTATCATCCAGGATTTCTAAACAAAATTGCATTTTTTTCTATAATCTGGGTATTTTTGTTATATGTATAGGATGGGATTAGATTGGCTATTTGCACCTCAAGAGAAAAAATAAGAGGATCGTCCACCTTTGAAACCACCCCAACAATCCTAATGAGCAAATGCACAGAGTAATAAAATAATACGGAGTACACATTACTGAAATATCAGTGTTCCTCCTGTGGGAAAGCCATTTTTTTGCTGTGGCTAGATCCCGAGAATCATTCCTCTATGTGTCCAAGCAGGTAAACCTGTATGGATGTGTTGCCACGATCAGGATTCCGAGCGTTTTGGAAGCAGGGTGTTTTTGCTTCATCTAAAATGTTGTGATGTACAGTACAAGCACTGTGAATGGGATTTATAGGACTTCCATGCCCACCGTGCTTGTTTTCCCCGCAGCATAAACTGACAAGCGGTGTGGCTCCCCGAGCCTCGGCATGTTATTTTATTGCTGTGGAGCCATGAGTGTTCTCTGCAGGGAAAGCAGATCGATCGTCCGTAGCCTCCCGAACCCTGATTGTGGGCATGAGCCGCTGTGGTCTCCTGCTGACAATACTCAGCCCTGCAGGAGAGGACACACTGCGTCCAGGACACAGCATGTCCAGATCATAGGCGTGCACCCTAAAACAGGTGAAATAAGGTTGAAAAAAACCAAAACAGACATAATTTTCTAAAGAATTGCCCATGTCTGATATTCAGCTTGGTCTACTAAAGACAATGTCTTGCAATTGTCTTATCTCTGCATTCAAAAAGTATGTGCCCACGATCAGTGTTTGCAGTGTTTTGGATGCAGCCTGTTTTTGCTGCATACAAAGTGCTGCGTTGTACAGTACAAGCATGGTGGATGAGATTTCTAGAAATCTCCTGCCCACTGTGCTTGTTTTTTCTGCAGCAAAAATTGACTTGCGGTGCTGCTTTCCGAGCCCGCAGCATGTCAATTGTTTGCAAGTATCCTCTGTAGGGAGAATACAAGCGAGAGACCGTAGCACTCCGAACCCTCATCGTGGGCACGAGCAGCTGTGGTCTCCTGCGGAGCAGACTCGCGGCCGCACAGGTCAGGACCCGCCACGTCCAGGACACATCAGGTCCTGATCGTGGGCACTTACCCTAATACTTTATATATTAAGCAAACAATTTAAATATTAATTTACAACATTAAAATATGTACAAAACCTTTACTCAAGAACCTTTTTTGCTCTCTTGTCTAGGCCATGTTTATATCACAGAATCTTCTTTAGAATTTCCTACAGAGTTGTGTCCAAATAATCCTTTTTTTAATGGCTGGAGAGATATAGGTACTCGTTTTTGGCCAATTGTTGCGAGCTCCCCACTGGTTCCATTTATTGACATAGTAATGTTGGAAACATTTTAGAACTACTATGACATATTGATATATTGATGTGAAGAGAACATCCTGGAGTGTTTCATATAAACACGTGAAAGAAAATAAAAAGAAATCTACGTGTTCGGCATTTACGCTCCATACTTAGTCGCTGTGCTTCATGCACTGTTGTCATTTATGAAATACAATCAATTGTATAGTTAGTGACTATTAAGTATTTTTCTATCTGTCGTGTTTATTGACAAATCATTGCTTGTAAGACGCTTACAATATATCACATCATGTAATTATGTAGGGACTGTATGTGAGCAGCAAATGTTTTCATCTTAAGAATGAATAGATTCGGTTCACACTTTCGCGATGAACTGTTTCGAGGCCATAATGAAATATATGCTTTAGGCAAGTTTTTATTTCACAGTTTGCTTGTTAAATGCTTTTGAACCCTTAACATTCAGTTATGGTTTTCATCAATCATTACGGCAATGCGTGAACAGAAAAAATATGTTTCAATGTACATTGAAACTCATCAAAATTAACCTATAGTTCACTTACTGAGAATCATTCTCCTTTTTTGGTAAAAATGATAATTAAATATCTTGACATTTATCAATGTAAGGCCTCTTTCACACATCAGTGATTCTGGTATGTATGTGACAGTTTTCATATGTACCAGAATCACGTACATACGTACACCCATTAAAATCAATGGGTCTGTGCACACATCAGTGATTTTTCACTGATTGTGTCTCTGTGCTGCGTGCACGCATGGAGACATGTCCGTTTTTTTCTGGCATTGCTGTTGTCACACGGAACACACAGTGATGTATTCTGTGAAACACGTACTAGAAAAACACGTACATTTAAAATAAAAAGCTTTTTAAACTCACCCGTCTCCAGCGACGCTGTCTTCAGCCGCTGCTGTCTCTGCTTCCAGGCCGGCTAATTATGCTCATGAATATGCAGTTATGCACTGCACAGCTGACCCAGAAGTAGCTGCAGAGGGGAGACAGCAGCGGTCGGACACAAAAGGGACAAAGATTCAGCACCACGGACAGCAGGAGAAGGGACAGGTGAGTTTGGAATACCTGATCTCCATGTGCTATCACAGATTATGGGTAACACATGGAGAACACACGTGTACCATGAAATCACAGCACACGGAGGGACATATGCTTTTTAACACATCAGTGAAAAAGATCTGTGTTTTTCACTGACGTGTGAAAGAGGCCTAACCTGAATACTTGGTTAAATGTCCAATCAGTGCTACTTAGAAAAATCTAGTGATGAACTGATAAGATTTTTTATTAGGGCAACCAAATCCTCAAATTAGGATTATAACACGGAATGCCCAATGCCCAACTCCTTAAGGCTGGGGTCACACGACGTTATAAAGAATCAGCCCCATTCTCATTTAGAAAAGTGGGACAATTTCTTTCTCACTTGTCATCGATATGTACCGTAATCCATTTTTTTTACTCAGCAGCTATTCATCATTTAAAGGACCTTAAAAATCAGCTCTTATACTGTGGCTTCATATGGCATCTGATTTTTTTTCTCACACCCTTCTGATTTCAGAATCAAATCGAAGCACACAGCAATTTTTTTCTCACAAAGAATCGGTATGAGAAAAAAATGTTCATCAGCACTGCCTCATTAAATAACATTGGACTGACTGCAATCCCTTCTTTATTAGTTTGCATTTCTCGGATTTATACCGTGGTGTGAGAGAGCCCTAATACTGCCAATACCTGGAGTGGGTTCTTGGCTGTCAGATGATGGCTGATCCTTCATGTTTAACTCGTTCACCACTGTCTCCAAGAGTGACCATGGCATTCTCATGATTGGGTTTCCCACTGATGTGATTGGGGACTGGGAGTAGAGATGAGTGGACCTGTGCAAGTTTGGGTTCTGCAGGTTCAGCAAGACTTGACTCGAATCTTATTGGAAGTCACTGATTGGGTAGTTTGTCTCCCTGCTCACATATAGCCAGCCATTAACAGATCACTTCCTGGTGTTTTATTATTTTTATTTTTTTTGTTTGTGCACACTACATTCGATAATGCTGATTTTACCTCCAGTGAGAGCCATTCAGACACTGCAAGTGGCTCTCACTGGGCCAAGAACCGAGCGTTCTTGGCCCGATCAAGTGGTTAGCATTAGTGATGAGCGAGTACTAAAAAGCTCGGGTGCTCGAAGCTCGGGCCGAGCCTCCCAAGATACTCGTGTACTCGGCCCGAGCACCGAGCCCAATGTTATCCTATGGGAGACCCGAGTATTTTTGTGAAATGACCCCCCGGCAGCATGTAGAAACCCTAAAAATGTCACAAAAGTCTCAGAAGAGTGCTCAAATGACATGGCATCAGCATGGGGAAGACCCCTTGAAGCATTTATCACTCAAAAGTCACAGCTGTGAACAATTTTGTCCAACTTTTACGCCATTTTTACGGACTCACCAGAAAACCTTCCAAAATGACACCAAAATGAATTTTCATGGCAAAAATGTTAAGGGCACATACCCAATAGTGAGATAGAGCTGGTGTATGTTACTTTTTGAGATTAATACATGAAAGATTTTACGTGAAAACCTTGTGTGGCACTCCGATGTCCAAAACGCACGTTTTGTGCTTTTTACTAACGATGTCGGTCATTTTTTTTTTCATTCTATCTCCCGTCGGTCTGTCTCTCTCTGTCTTGTCTGTCCCCCTCTCACAGTCTGTCGGTCAGTTCCCCCCCCTCTCTCTTACTTACCGTTCCCCGATCACTGCCGCGGCGCTGCACAGCTGTTCAAACTCCGGTGGCTTTTCCTCTTTTGAAAAAGCCGGCCGCTCATTAATCAATCTCGTATTCTCTGCTTTCCTGCTTTTCGGCGCCTATGATTGGTTGCAGTGAGACACGCTCCCACACTGAGTGACAGCTGTCTCACTGCACCCAATCACAGCAGCCGGTGGGTGTGTGTATACTGTGCAGTGAAATAATTAAATAATTTAAAAAAACGGCGTGCGGTCCCCCCAATTTTAATACCAGCCAGATAAAGCCATACGGCTGAAGGCTGGTATTCTCAGGATGGGGAGCTCCACGTTATGGGGAGCCCCCCACCCTAACAATATCAGTCAGCAGCCGCCCAGAATTGCCGCATACATTATATGCGACAGTTCTGGGACTGTACCCGGCTCTTCCCGATTTACCCTAGTGCGTTGGCAAATCGGGGTAATAAGGAGTTAATGGCAGCTCATAGCTGCCACTAAATCCTAGATTAATCATGTCAGGTGTCTCCCCGAGATTCCTTCCATGATTAATCTGTAAATTACAGTTAAAAAACACACACACACGAAAAATCCTTTATTAGAAATAAAAAACACTAACAAAGTCCCTCATTACCAATTTATTAACCCCGACAAACCCTCCATGTCCGGCGTACTCCACAGTCCTCCAGCGTCGCGTCCAGCTCTGCTGCATGGAAGTGACAGGAGCTGCAGAATACACCGCCGCTCCGGTCACCTCCACGCAGCTAATGAGATGAGTATAGCGATCAGCTGAGCTGTCACTGAGGTTACCTGGATCCAGCGGTGGATGCAGCGGTGGCCGCGGGTAACCTCAGTGACAGCTCAGCTGATCGCGCTACTCACCGCCGCTCCAGTCAGCTCCATGCACCAACTGAGGTGAGTATAGCGATCAGCTGCTGTCACTGAGGTTAATCGCGGCCACCGCTGGATCCAGCGGTGGCCGGGAGTTACCTGACTGACAGCAGCTGATCGCGCTATTCCCTTCATTAGCTGCGTGGAGGTGACCGGAGCGGCGGTGTCTTCTGCAGCTCCTGTCACTTCCATGCAGCAGAGCTGGACGCGACGCCGGAGTCCGTGGAGTACGCCGGACATGGAGGGTTTGTCGGGGTTAATAAATTGGTAATGAGGGACTTTGTTAGTGTTTTTTATTTCTAATAAAGGATTTTTCGGGTGTGTGTGTTTTTTAACTGTAATTTACAGATTAATCATGGAAGGAATCTCGGGGAGACGCCTGACATGATTAATCTAGGATTTAGTGGCAGCTATGGCCTGCCATTAACTCCTTATTACCCCGATTTGCCAACGCACTAGGGTAAATCGGGAAGAGCCGGGTACAGCCCCAGAACTGTCGCATATAATGTATGCGGCAATTCTGGGCAGCTGCTGACTGATATTGTTAGGGTGGGGGGCTCCCCATAACGTGGAGCTCCCCATCCTGAGAATACCAGCCTTCAGCTGTATGGCTTTATCTGGCTGGTATTAAAATTGGGGGGACCGCACGCCGTTTTTTTTAATTATTTATTTATTTATTTTACTGCACAGTATAGACCCGCCCACCGGCTGCTGTGATTGGGTGCAGTGTGACACCTGTCACTCAGCGTGGGGGCGTGTCTCACTGCAACCAATCATAGGCGCCTGTGGGCGTGGAAAGCAGGGAATATGAGATGGCTGTGTACAGAGCACAGCGCGCCCGCCGGTATAAAGGCTCGGTCACGCTGTGCGGGCCGGCCAATCACTGCAATTCCACAACTAACAGGGCTGTGGCATTGCAGTGGTCTGCCAGCCAATCCCTGCATGAGGGCTGGCTCTCAAAAGAGCGCCAACATGCAGGGATGAAGACCACGAGTAAAGCACGAGTATTGCAAAATTACTCGGTACCCGCCGAGTAGCCCGAGTACAGTGATACTCGTGCGAGTACCGAGTAGTAACAAGCATACTCGCTCATCACTAGTTAGCATACGTAAAACACCCAAACGCTGAACTCAGACACTAATTTTTTTTTTTTAATGTATGTGTTCAGTACAAAGACCGAACTTTAACGTTTAGGTCCACTCATCTCTAACTGAGAGACTACTGGTCTGTCATCTGTAGAAACCAAAAAAGGTTCCAAGATTATCTACACACTAAGGTTTGTCTGCACTAACTGAAACCATACACACGAGAGAATATTCAGCTGAACTCCCTATATTCAGCGGATTAGTCAAGATCTAGGAGGCTTACAACTCTACTGCTGACAAATGAGGATGGGAAAAGAAAGGATTGGTCTTTCTTTCTATTACTAGGAGACCGGCCATTGCCAGACACCTCTTTGTTTCTCCGTTCTACGCATTGAAAATGCACAAGGTCTTGAAGTGTTGAACAAACCTAAGGTTACTCTTAAAATTATACATAGTTCCAATTGCAAGATTCTTGTTAAAAAAATTATACTACTTGTTACCTAGTTACTTGGTACCTTCTAGACAAGGAGTGCAGTACTTACCTTTGCTATAGATCTTGTAAGCACTGCTCTGAAGTTGTCCAGATTGCTGAATCCGGCCAGTGCCCCTACAGTCCTCCTCTGCTGCACAGGCACAGCCACCTCTGCTTGCAGCATAGGAGAGTGCACTGTTTGAACCAACGGCACACTCATGCTGCTTTTAGGAACTGTCAGTCATTAATAGAACACCACCCCTTGGTAACCATAGAGCTAGAAATCTTGGAGCTATGTACTTCTAGAGTTCAATGCTGAAAACAACACTTTAATTGTGGACTTCAAGTGGTTGTCTAGTCTAAAATAATAAGTCTGCAGTCACTCTATGACACTGCAATCATATTCATTTTTTCTTCGACGCACTGTGCCCTGCAAGGATTCGGTGGTTTCTGAGCCAAGAACGGCGGTCATGTGACTGTAACTGTGTGACATACATGTTCCTGGCCGGAACCCTACTAGTGGGTGCAGATGTTCTATGAAAGTGTATGGAGTAGGCATGTCCGACTAGTAGGCGTGGCTATCTAGTGGGCGTGACCTTTGCTCAATACACTTGTATTCAGAGATGCCATGCCCACTAGTCGGATTCAAGCCAGGAACATGCATATTGCACAACTGCAGTCATGTGACCTCTGTTTCCTGCTTAGAAATTGTCAAATCCCCGCAAAGCACAGTGCGTGCTATGAAAGGATTCATTATTCTAAAGTCACATAGAGTGACACATAGAGGGACTACAGACTTATCATTTTAGACCAGAAAACCCCTGAAAAAACAAAAGTCTGTGTCATATTGGCAGAAAAAATATTTTAATGTACTAGTGTACAGAAGTGTGCAAACACATTATAAGTAGCGATAGGCGAATTGTAACTATCTGTGCTCAGATAATGCTTACTGAATACCGAGTACTATTCCAGTATTCATCACAAAAAGAAAAATGATCTGGTTCCCCATTGACTTGCATTAGATTTGTTATTCATGATGAATACCAAAATAGTATTTTGGGGTGGGTTATGATTAGAGATGATCGAATACCTCAAATATTGGGCAACGCCCATATTCGCCGAATAGGTCACCGCTATTCGACTATTTGTGAATATTCGATGTGCAATGTAAGTCTATGGGAAACCCGAACAGTTACCGAATAGCAACTATTTCGGCTTCCCATAGACTAAGGGGTACTTTGCACACTACGACATCGCAGCTGCGATGTCGGTGGGGTCAAATTAAAAGTGACGCACTTCCGGCATCGCATGCGACATCGTAGTGTGTAAAGGCTCGATGATACGATTAACGAGCGCAAAAGCGTCGTAATCGTATCATCGGTGCAGCGTCGGCGTAATCCATAATTATGCTGACGCGACAGTCCGATGTAGTTCCTCGTTCCTGCGGCAGCACACATCGCTGTGTGTGAAGCCGCAGGAGCGAGGAACATCTCCTACCGGTGTCACTGCGGCTTCCGTAGAATATGCAGAAGGAAGGAGATGGGCGGGATGTTTACATCCCACTCATCTCCGCCCCTCCGCTCCGATTGGCCGCCTGGCATGTGACGTCGCTATGACGCCGCACGACCCGCCCCCTTAACAAGGAGGCGGGTCGCCGGCCAGAGCGATGGTCGCAGGACAGGTGAGTCTATGTGAAGCTGCCGTAGCGATAATGTTCGCTAGGCAGCTATCACAAGGATATTGCTGCTGCGACGGGGGCGGGTACTATCGCGCTCGGCATCGCAGCATCGGCCTGCGATGTCGCAGCGTGCAAAGTACCCCTTACATTGCTCATCGAATATTCACATATTGGCGACCTATTCGTCAGATATTCGCGAAGCCAAATATTCCCAAATATTTGTGATATTCGATCATCCCTAGTTATGATGTATCCAAAGTCGAATAGTACCTATTTGTCCATCTCTAATTAGAAGTTTAAAATAAACCTATAAAATAATAATCACTTAACTGACATAAAAAATTGTTTAAAAAGTATAAAAAATACAATAAACAAAATTATTATAAATTTTGACTAATAATTCGAACACAAATAGTTAGTATTCGCCCATCTCTAATTATAAGTTTAAAATAAACATGTAAAAAAATTACTTAACTGTCTTAAAAAAATAATAGTTTTAAAAGTATAAAAAATACAATAAGCAAAATTGTTAAATTATCACATGCACTGTATAAGATTCACACTGACAAATTAATTAGCAATTATTCAGTGTGAAATGTAAATGGTATAAAAAAAAAAAAGAAAAACACTACTTTTTTTGTGAGAAATAGAGACAAACAAATAATGTTAAAAGACACAGTAAATTTTAGGAAACCCTAAACAGCGCCACAAAATGTACACTTTTTTTCCACATAAATATAGGTTTCATACAGCCATGAAAAAAAAAACTTATAGGTGATAAAATACAGAGAGGGATACAATAAAAATAGCTATCCATTAAGGCTCAAACAAGACTGGTTAGAAGGGGTTAAGGTTTGATACACAGGATTCCATTGGCTTAATACTTTTATTTTGGTAGCCCAGATACGAGAATGCTTTATTAAATGTCTTTGACTGATTATTTGTAAGCCTTTTGCCAGGTTTATCATTCTAATCATGTTTAAATTGTTTTGACTGCTATAATTAGTTGCTAATCATGCGGAGCACCGCACTCCTCTATTTCTCCTTTCAAATCAATATTGACATTTAACCAACTTCTGGTATTACATCTTTTGACTAAATCATTTCATTTTTTTAATTTACAAAAAATATCTGTAACCGCCCTAACAACGATCATAGGTAGCCATTACGCTAGTCCAAAGGACCCTTTACTAGCCTAGATAATTATATTATTAATAGCATATGTATGATAGGGGTCATGGACACATTTTGAATCAGGTCTCTGGTCTCAAACCTAATTTTTCCAGATTTGAAACAACAGAATATCTAAAGAATTGAGTTTGTTTTATTTAGCAAAAAAAACAACCTTTGTGGGCTCCTTGGAGATCTGATCTGGGCATCATGAGTTGGGGTTTAAATGTCCTGATTTTGGCCATTTGAATGTTGGCAAGTAAGCGAAAGTTATCATCATTGTTCATAATCACTTCAATATAGGAAGAACTAAAGCTTAACTTTTAATAGATATAGATAAAATCATGAATAAGCATAAAGTGCAGTGCAAAACATAGAGTGCAACTTTAAGGATAATAATTGTAGTCACTCTCACCCGATCTTTCTCCAAAATGGAGCAAAGCACCAATCAATAGACGGAATACCACAGGTTGGAAGACCACCGGCAAATCCCAGGGTAATAAGCAGTATCGGACTGGCTATCGAAGAAACAGCCAGTAATACCAGTCCTGGCTGTGGTTACCTGCATTGAACTCTGGAGCTCTCACCTGAGCTCCGGAGTGCAGCCTGGCCTGTCCGCAGCTGTCATGAACTGAACCGCAATCGCCGGGGAATTAGTCGGCGCTCGCGGTTCAGTCCTGCAAACCCTGAGTTCAGTCCAGGCTGCACTCCGGAGCTCAGGTGACAGCTCCAGAGTTCAATGCAGGTAACCACAGCCAGGACTGGTATTACTTGCGATTTCTCCAGTCCATGAATGAAGAAAAGTCCAGCTTCCACAGAGAGTTCCTTATTTTTTGCTATTTTTTATTTTTCTTTGGCACAAATAAATAGGCACAGAAGAGTCAAGACAGAGTCATGACCGACGTCAGCGACGCATTTTGAGTGACGCAGCACTCTTGATCATGACTTGCTGGACTTTTCTTTATTCATGAACTTGCTTTAGGCGGGGCAACACCTTGTCCGATGCTCCAGAGAGTCTTTCAGATTGATTGAACACGGTGAGCTGAATTTCTTTTTTCTTTCGGTTTCTCCGGTAGCCAGTCCAACACTGGTAATAAGAATGCACTATCCTCTGTTGTGCCCCGCTCTAACAAGGGCAGCATCCAAATGTAATGACTACCACACAACACCAACAAAAAGCCCTCCCAACGCATTTCCCTCTTATTTAGAAGAGCTCATAAGGGGAGAAACAAAAATCCATCTGTAGTGGCACGCATTGGTACAGTAATGCAGGAAAAAAGCAGTGTGTGCACCAACGGACGGTGGTACCAGAATAATCACTTCCTCAGATATACTAATTATTATTTATTGCACTCTGCATAAATAACACCAGGAATGCCACTTGACTTTTATTTTTTTCTTGACATCTTATCAAAAAATCACAGATAATATTTTTTATGGACACTTTATAAAACCATAATAAATAAAGATGATCGAATATCAAATATTCGGCAATATTCGGCTTCACGAATATCCGACGAATAGGTTGCCGCTATGTGAATATCCGATGCGCAATGTAAGTCTATGGGAAGCCCGAATAGTTGCTAATCGGCAACTATTCGGGTTTCCCATAGACTTACATTGTGCATCGAATATTTGCAAATAGTCGAATAGCGGCGACCTATTCGGCGAATATGGGCGTTGCTGAATATTTGAAGTATTCGATCATCCCTAATAATAAAATCATTATGATTATGTAATACATGTCTACGGCTTATGATTCTGATATGAAGGTGGCTGTATTCACTGTGCACTGTAAAATAATGAGAATTACAGTCAAAATAATCTGTATAAATTTCATCAGCTTCAAAAAATCACGGACGCCTTCAATTTTTTTTACGGACAGGCCACAAAATTGCCATATTTTTATTACTATCGTGGTATTTCTGAATGGTTGGAAAATCAATATAGGACTATCATATTCCTCAGAGCTTGTAAGAGATTAGCATCACTGTCCCCATTGGGGTTCACAATCTAATTCCCTATAAGTATTGTCTTTGAAGTTTGGGAGGAAACCGGAGAACCTGGAGGAAACCCATGCAAACACAGGGGAAATATACAAACTCCTTACATATGTTGTTCAAGACGTTAAGTGCTGCAAAGCAACAGTGATAACCACTGAGCAACCAAGCTAAATAAAATCTATATGGTCACCCTATGGGAAGTCATCTCATTATATAAGCCACTCATACTCCATCAGTTGCATACCTTGTCCATCATATTCATGACTTTACACATCATTAAAAAGGAGGATATAGTTTGTGAAGCCTCAGGCCAGTACACGGTGATGAGGGAATACTATGACAAATCCCAAAAAACTGTATTGTCTCTTTTTTAAAATGCCCAAATACTCCCAACATATTTATAGCATCAAGTAAGTAATTACTTCACTTGCTCCATAGCCTTGCCTTCTTCAGGCAAAATAATGATGTTTCTTCCCTCTAAAAAAACACAGCATATCCCAAAAATAAGTTCACCCTTCACATTTTTGTAAATATTTTATTATATTTTTTCACAGAACAACACTAAAGATCTGACACTTTGATACAATGTACAGTAGTCAATGCACAGCCTGTATAACAGTGTAAATTTTGGGTGCCTTCTAAGTAATGCAACACACAACCATTTGGGTCGAAACTACTGCAACAAAAGTGAGTAGTCCATTAAGTGAAAATGGCTAAATTTTGCCCAAAGTGTCAATGTTTTGTGTGCCCACCGTTATTCTCAAGCACTGCCTTAAATCTCTTGGGCATAGAGTTCACAAAGCTTCACGGGAGCCACTGGATCCTGTTTCACTCCTTTATGCAACATCAGACCTGGTGGATGTTAGAGATCTCCTGCACCTTCTATTTGAGGATGCCCCACAGATGCTCAATCAGGTAAAGGTCTAGAGATATGATTGGCCAGTCCAGCACCTTTACCCTCAGTTTCTTTAGCAAAGCAGTGGTCATATTGGAGGTGTATTTGGGGTTGTTATCAACTTGGAATACTGCCCTGTGGCCCAGTTTCTCAAGGGACGGGATCATGCTCTGCTTCAGTATGTCACAATACATGTTGGCATTCAAGGTTCCCTCAGTGGACTGTAGCCTCCCCACAGCCGACAGCACTCATGCAGCCCCAAACCATGACACTCCTACCACCATGCTTAACTATATTCAAGACACATTTGTCATTGTACTCGGCACCTGGTTGCCACCACACACAATTTTGATACCATCTGAACCAAATAAGTTTATCTTGGTCTCATCAGACCACAGGACATGGTCCCAGTAATCCATGTGCTTAGTCGGTTTGTCTTCAGCAAACTGTAGGCTTATTGGGCATCATCTTTAGAAGAGGCTTCCTCCTGGGATGACAGCCATGCAGACCAATTTGATGTAGTGTGCGGCAAATGGCCTAAGCACTGACAGACTGACCCCCACGTAATTTTAACCCCTGCAGCAATGCTGACAGCCCTCATACATTTATTATGAAAAGACAACCTCTGGATATGACGCTGAGCACGAGCATGCAGCTTCTTTGCTTGACCATGAGGAGATCTGTTCTGAATAGAGCCTGTTTTGTTAAACCTCTATATGGTCTTGGCCACCGTGCTGCAGTTAAGTTGAAGGGTGTTGACAATCTTCTTATAGCCTAGGCCATTTTTATATAGAGGAACAATTCTTTTTTTCAGATTCTCAGAGAATTCTTTGCCATTTTGAACTTCCGTTGACCAGTAAGGGATAGTGTGTGAGAGATAACACCAAATGAAACACACCTGCTCCCCATTCACACGTGAGACCTTGTAACACTAATGTGTCACATGCCATTAGGAAGGAAGAACGACTAATTGGGCACATTCTGGCCTTTTTTAACTAGGGGTGTACACACTTTAATTGACAGCAGTTTTGACATTAATGGCTGTGTGCTGAGTTATTTAGAGGCCACCAAATTTACACCGTTATTCAAGCTGTACACTGACTACTTTACATTATATCAAAGTGTCCTATCTTCAGTGATGTCCCATGAAAATATATAATAAAATATTTACAAAAATGTGGTGTGTACTTACTTTTATTGTATACTCCCTGTAACAGCTCTACACATATTAAACAGAGGGGTATATAAGCCTAATCATTCCACACTGGCCTGTGCCTCTCCATCTTGAAAAAGCAGCCTCACCGTGCGAAACGCGCATCGATGAAGTCCAGGTTCCTCTCTGGGGGGGTTCCAGATTGAAGGTTTGACACTTTATGCCTTTTGCACCCGTCCTCTCATGGTAATGAATTGTCTCTTGACTAGGAGTTCCCTAGTTTACCTATTATCATGAGACCTATGTACTTTTGCCATTGTGATAGATTTCTTGGTCTTTCACTGGCATTTATGATCAAATTCCAACCTTATTGAGAGTCGGTGTGTGCTGATTGTGAATTCAATCCCTCTTCTGGAGTTCAGATTTATGGTCACGATTTTCGGATGTTTTTATAACTATTTATCCTGATACCCTTACAATATCCATCTTCAGGATTGATTTTTTCTATTTTGGGTATTTTGTATTATATGATAATCCTTTCTGAGAATCTGTCGTGCCACCATTATGTAATTTTGTACCCCCCAGATGATTCATTTTGGTGATGTTTTATCTGTTTTTAATATTGCCCTCTATTGTGGTTTTTCAATAAAAAATTTTCTATGTTTGCCCATATACTCTCTGTCCTCCTTTTTTGTCTAATGTTTATATGAGTAGTGCTGCCGGAGGTGTTGGCCAACTGAGGCCACTTCTCGGCAAACCCTGTTTGGTTTCAATGTTGAGAATTCTGTTTCTTTTATTATATACTGTAGATATCTAGCAGTAAACAATATTTTTCCCTAGAGTAAAGGAAAGCCTAGCTCTAGCCATAATCCCTTGCGTCATGGAAATTTTAATTGTCTATTACTATATTTCTTGCAATTAGCTTCCATTCACTGCAGCTTCCATAGACACCCCGATATGGACAATCTTAAGAATTTGTTTGTTAAATCAAATATATACAGTCGCTATATTTATAATGGATGATACCTAGGCAAGTCTGAGTAACATAGAGAGGCAGTGTGCTACATAGCACAAAAAACGTCCTGTGATGTCACTTCCTTGGTTATGTGGTCACTCAAAAAGAAGTCATAAGAGCAATAGGCAAGTACTTAAGAAATGTTTCTTCTAATAAGATGTACAGAGTTATTACTGTGAATGTAGGGTTCTATATAAGTAATTGGCGGAACCCAAACATCTGTGCTTCTTCCTCGGATAAAAAGTAGTGTCATGACCTTAAAAGTAAAGGGACTTTAAAGAGATTTGTTGCTAGGTCTAGTTTCCATACTCTGAACACATCACAGCATGGGCAAATGCAAAAATCCCCCATGTGTATGAAAGCTGGCGTCCCCTTGTTGACTTTGCTTTATATACCAGATAATCCTTGTAAGATGTAAATCGGCAATCTCTCGAGGACCCTTTTTTTAGTCTAGAAATAACTACGTATTTTTAAAAGGCAATTATCTGTAACCTATTTTCATAAGTATTATTCCCAGTATGAAGCCAGTGATGAGCCGAGCTCAATGGCAGTTCTTACGGCTTATAGTAATTGTCCACTCTGGAGCACATAGTGTCTCCGAGATTGTATTTTCTGTGTTTATGTTCTTCTCACCAGATGGGTCAATTGAGGTGACAATGGATTTAACACTCGTGTTCCCGCTCACTGCCTGTGGTAACAGTTTTATAGGTGCACTAAATGTAACATAGTGACAGTTCTCTAATAGATAACCTGATAGAGGAATTACAAGAACAAATAAAAGCCATTTTGTTTTTCATAACAGATTTACATAATTGCTCAATCACAGTCTGTCAACTCATTACCGACTACTTAACTCAAGCAAACTGACAATGTAATTGCTTTCATCCAGCATGTCTTCAAATCATTAGTTAAACAAATGCAACAGTGCAACTAAGCCTATTTTATCTATATGTATTTGCTAGGAACTTATCTTTTTAGACCTGTAAAAGGCTTTTGCATTTGCGGCTCTTGTAGAAGGCATTCACAAAGCTTTCAAGGCTTTTGTATAAGGTATTTGCAGTATAGCGGTTTATTTACATTGCATGATTTGGTGGCACTGATGTGACAAGGGAACCCTGGTCAGCCTAAACTAGCCCCTGTAGAAGGCTAGGGGAGGCAATGGTAGTCATGAGTGCAGTCGATCGGTAACCCTTTGCCTTCCGGTCGCCGCTCCAGTGCAAGCATGCTTTTGCCACAGTCCATTCTTTCTCTGAGACAATGAAACACACCGGTATACTCTCTTCAAACAACTGAACTTTACTGATCTTCATTACAGGGATTCTTTCCACTCACATAACATGAGCACTGCTTCTGGTCCCGACGGGGTTCCCTCCAGACTCCACTCCAAGAACTAATTTAACGGCCAACTGCTTTCCTGGCACCTAAGCTCCATCGGACGCTACTAGGCCGCTCAGTCTCGCAGGGGATTTCTTACAGTTTCAAATCCAGGAAAGAATGGACGCCACCCTGACCGATTAGATTAAACCCCTCTTCTGGGGACGTAGTTCTGACAGTCCTCTTAAAAGTAGGACTCTGTGTGTCCGGGATCAAAGGGATGACCCTTAGGGGCACATTGCACACTACGACATCACAGGTGCGATGTCGGTGGGGTCAAATTGAAAGTGACGCACATCCGGCGTCGCAGTCGATATCGTAGTGTGTAAAACCTAGATGATACGATTAACGAGCGCAAAAGCGTCGTAATTGTATCATTGGTGTCCATGATGAACGTAATCCATAATTACGTTGACGCGATGGTCCGATGTTGTTCCTTGCTCCAGCAGCAGCACACATCGCTGTGTGTGAAGCCGCAGGAGCGAGGAACATCTCCTACCGGCATCACCGTGGCTCCCGTAGGATATAAAGAAGGGAGAAGGTGGGCAGGATGTGTACATCCCGCTCATCTCCGCCCCTCCGCTCCTATTGGCCACCTGCCGTGTGATGTCGCAGTGATGCCGTACGACCTGCCCCCTTAATAAGGAGGCAGGTCGCCTGCCAGAGCGACGTCCCAGGACAGGTGAGTCCATGTGAAGCTGCCGTAGCGATAATGTTCATTACGGCAGCTATCACAAGGATATCGCAGCTGTGACGGGGGCGGGGACTATCGCGCTCGGCATCGCAGCATCGGCTTGCAATGTCGCAGCGTGCAAAGTACCCCTAAGGCTCTTGAATCAATCAAATAATATGGCCTCTTTTCTCTATCTCCTACTGGGGACTCCCCTACCCTCTTTCAACATCATGTCCTATTTATACCCTATAATCCTCCTTTCACTTAACCCTTGTTCTACCTACCAAGGTGCCAGGATGGATGCCATCACTACCATATTGCCACCTGGTGACCATTTACAAAATACACAGTACACTTTAATACATCTGATATACCTTCGGTGTGTCGGCTACTTCTGCAGGGGGGTGGCATAGTCTTGACCGCCCTACACACCTGCACTCACCCTAACCCTACAGGTAGCCTTGATGGTATGGAGGTCCAGGTCACCATGGTAGGCCCTATCTTCTGTCCTCATCCCTGATGTTATATGACCCCCCTCCACAACCCACCACCTGGGGGAAATGGGCAAGAACAGGAGTCAACATCTCACCAACGAATATGGATAATCAGGGGTAACAACAACAACAAAACCAACTTGTTCACATGGTAACCACACACAAAGAAGCCACAAAAAGTGCATGAGGGGAGACAGCATAAAAAGGGAGGAAAAAACAGACAACTGGGGAACTTCCAAACCAGAACAAGCATACCTGAGAAGGCTGCAGAAAACTCCAATGCTGCAGCCAACAGCACAACTGAGAGAGTAAAAAACAGCTCCTTCCACCTCCTGGCCTAGTTTCCTAATGATAGAAAATAACCGCCAACCTCTGGTGAATGTAGAAGGTATTTATAGAACCTGGGCATGGTTCGAACTGGAAACAGCTGACCAGGAATCAGGAACTGTTCGACGGAACCTTGGCATTTACCCTCTCTTCCCCAAAGGAAAGGGAATCATTTTAATAAGCTGAGTCCCACAAAACAAAGTGAGACTCAGACTCAGAACCAGTCCCCAAAACCTGCAACTGAGGGAAGTCCGTGACATTTGGAACTTAAAATAATTGCCGACTGGTTACATGTTTGCCGATCGGGTTTAATAACATGTTTAGACAAGCCATCAGTCCTTCCGAAGCACACAGATGATCGCTAATAAGTTGCCCTCTACGCATAGAGTATAATTTTTCTCAGCAGCTCATGCCTTTTTAGGCTGAGTTCACATGTCCAGTATTCATCTGTTGAAACGGATCCTGTAGAGATCCGCTGGGGAAAAAGTTCTGAAAGCACAACTTTTTTGTCCATTGTTAAATAACTGATATCTGCCAAATCCATTTTTTTAACATGAGAGTCTCTGGAGAACGAATTCGGTAATGGATTGCTATTTAGTCATCTGTTATTCTTGCATTTGTAATGTTTTTTTCTTACAGGTTCTGTTTCAAATGCAAGATAAATAGTAATCTGATAATGGATCTGTTCTCTATAGACTCCAGTGTTAAAAAATGGATATGGCAGACATAATTTTGCCAACGGATCTCTGCAGGATCTGTTCTAACAGATGATTACAGCACATGTAAACTCCGCCTCACAATTACTTTTAAGACAATTTTAGGTAATTTCACTTTCGCCGGGGAATCAATCACTCGGCGCTCGCGGTACAGTCTAGGCTGCAGTCTGGAGCTCAGGTGAGAGCTCTGGAGTGCAATGCAGGTAACTGAATCCAGGCCTGGCATTACTGGAGATTCCTCGGGTAGCCAGTCCGACGCTGGCTGTAAGTGCGAATATTTTTGCATGTTGTTCTGCTTATACATGATGTTAAACAAATCAAAATATTTTCAGAATATTGTTTCCATTTTTTCATCATTTGCATATCATTAACATATCTGTCGATACTGGGATTTCCACATCTCCATGACTTTTCCTTCTTGATGTTGCAATTTCAATGGTAAGTATATGCTAAGTATACATACAAATGCACAGTGAAAGCCCAATGATTATGGTAAAATATTTATTGGACGCAGAATTCAGAATTTATGTTGCAGGTTTCATTTAGAGAAGAGCTCTTTTTCCAAAATCTTAATATCTGACACCTAAACGAGAATCTAACACATGTCATTGTGGGTCAATGTAGTCCATCTAGTGCCAGAAGTATCCATTATATAACAGATCCAGCACTGCACCAATGACTTCTATTATAAATGGAAACCACATACTGTAGATATGAACTTTGAAATAATGCATAATATTATCCATGTAACTCCTGTTACTCATGTAACAATGTAACCCGTCCAACATAACATTATCCTAAACACTAAATACAAAGGTATTGCATGAGATATTTCTGTACTTTTCCACTTTTGTTTATGGGCTGTAGCTACAACTTTAAGGGGTACATTGCACGCTGCAACATCGCTACTGCGATATCGTTGGGGTCAAATCGAAAGTGATGCACATCCGACACCGGTAAAAACGTCGCAACGTGTAAAGCCTAGATGCGCCGATAAACGATTGCAAAAGCGTCGAAAATTGGTGATCTGTGTAGCGTCGGTCATTTTCATAATGTCGCACCAATAGGAGATACGATGTTGTTCCTCGTTCCTGCGGCAGCACACATCGCTGTGTGTGAAGCCGCAGGAGCGAGGAACATCTCCTTACCTGCGTCCACCGGTTTATGTCCCGCTCATCTCCGCCCCTCCGCTTCTATTGGCAGACTGCCGTGTGACGTCGTTGTGATGCCGCACGACCCGCCCCCTTAGGAAGGAGGCAGGTCGCCGGCCAGAGCGACTTTGCAGGGCAGGTAAGTGCGTGTGAAGCTGCCGTAGCGATAATGTTCGCTATGGCAGCTATCACAAGATATCGCATGTGCGACGGGGGCGGGTACTATCGTGCTCGTTATCGCTAGCCGATGCTAGCGATGTTGCAGCGTTCAAAGTACCCCTAAAGGTCAGTTGAGATTTGTAGAACCCTCTATGAACATGACTGGATCGGTTTCTGAATATTTCATCTTTTAAAAAGCTAAAAAATCCAGCAGATAATGTTGCAAGATAAGCTTATTATCTCCTTACAAGAATCAAATATATGTATAGAATGTATTGGTCCAATTGATTCTTTAACAGTCTGCCTCCAGATTGGTGACTTTTTTTCTGCAGACTTTAGTTCCCAGGAAAGTATTTAACACCAGATGACATTTTCCACCCATAAGGGTATATGCACACGTCTTTTAAGCTTCTAAGGCATTTTGTCAAGTTTTTCTACCAAGAAAATGCTCCAGGAATTTTTTGTGTAATTTTTTTTCATGTTTTCAGAGCGTTTTTCCTTCAGTTTTGCCCACCAGCGTTTTTTGGGGTGGTTTTCCCATGGATTTTGGGACGTCTTGTTTTCTGGTTATTTTTTCACTCCATTGAATAATGAAGAATCCGCTAGGAGTGTTTTCTGGAAAAGAAATGGGAAAATTCTCCAAAAGATGTTGCAGCATCTTCAGTACATCTTTTGAGCTTTCTCATTCACTTGTCTTGTAAAGTGCAGAGTGTGTTTGAAGTGGAAATTCTATAAGAGTGGACATGTTATATTCTGTTAGCCAGTTGGCTTTTTTTTATAAACCTGAAGAGGTTAAAAAGATATTTAGCACAGCAAGTAGTTTTCACATAAAAATGCATATATTCATTCTTTTAAGGCCCGTTTCACACGTCAGTGAAAAACACAGACGTTTTTCACTGGCGTGTAAAACACACACATGTCCCTCTGTGTGCCGTGAATCATGGCACACGTGGGTTGTCTAAGTGCAATCCGGGCTCCGTTCTCCGTGGCCCGTGATTGCACTTAGAAATCAACTCACCTGTGCCCGCTCCCGCTCTCCATGGTGCTGATCGCTCCCACGGTGCAGCATCCGGCCGGCGCTGACCCCCGCAGCAGCTGCTTCCGGGTCGGCTGTGTCGTGCATCATTAATATGCGCGACAGTAATGAGCCGGCTCTGAAGCAGCAGGCTGCACGGGCTGCAGAGAGTGCGGCTGAAGCCGGCTGAGTAAAAATGTTTATTATTTTAAATGCACGTTTTTTTCTGGCACGTGTTTCACGGACCACATTACTGCGTGGTCCGTGGGACATCAATGATGCCAGAAAAAAATGGACATGTCTCCGTGCTTCAATCACGCACACGCGGGTACGCCGCATGGAGACACGTGCAGTGAAAAATCACTGACGTGTGAGCAGACCCATTCATTATAATGGGTCTGCGTATGTCAGTGATTCTGGTACGTTTAAAAAAAAGCACAAGCGTACCAGAATCACTGACGTGTGAAAGGGGCCTAAGGCCCGTTTCACACGTCAGTGAAAAACACTGAAGTTCTTCACTGACGTGTAAAACATGCCCATGTCCCTCCGTGTTCCGTGATTCATGGCACACGTGGGTTGTCCATGTGCAATCCGTGATCCCGTGATTGCATATGGACATTACTCACCTGCCCCCGCTCCTGCTGTCCATGTTGCTGATCTCCTCGGCTCTGCAGCGTCCGCCCACCGCTCTCAGCACCTACTTCCTGGTCGGCAGTTCCTGCTTTCATGAATATTCATGAGCCAGGCAGGAGCTGCCGAGAGCGGAGCAGGCACAGCGAATCGCAGGCAAGGTAAGTAGAACATTTTTAATATTTAATATGTCCGTGATTTTCTGGTACCTGTTTCACTGATCACACACGGATCACACCATAGTGTGGTCTGTGGTTCATCACTGATGCCAGACAAAAACTGACATGTCTCCGTGCAGAATCACGGCCACGCATGCACGCTGCACGGAGACACGTTCAGTGAAAAATCACTGATGTGTGAGCAGACCCATTGATTATAATGGGTCTGCGTATGTCAGTGATTCTGGTACGTATAAAAAAAAAGCACAAACGTACCAGAATCACTGACGTGTGAAAGGGGCCTAAACAGTTTTTTTCCAGGCTGTTCCTACTGCAGAATATGCTTAAAAAATATATTGTGTGCACGTACCCTTAGTTTGTAATTCAAGCAGAAAATGCAAAGGCAGGAGCCTCCAATAATGGAGAACTTTCTCAACCAATAAAGTTATACTTAATGGAAATCTGTCAGAAAGTTTGTAAGCTGATGACAACATGCTCCAAGGATTAAAACATTGAATTCAGGGATGCCTGTTTTGTCAATGTCCGATCTGTTTAAGCAGCAGGACTCATCTTTGCTCTGACTACAATGTCATGTAGATGACAGTCTGTCATGCCTCCTCCTCTGACACCTCTCTGTCAAAGTATGATCTCCATTGAGAGCCTGGTGTGGGCGGGGACAGCTCTCTCAGCTCTACTACATGCAAAAACTAAAAATTTGATTGTGTTAGAATGGCTGCTCTCAGTAATCTAAGTGATAAATCATTGGATTCAGAATCTCCTTGCCTACATCATGCTGCTCTCAGATGAGATACCAAAACATGCTGACAGATTCCTTTAAAGGAAATATTGATTAAAAGAGCACATTTGAAAAACGTTCATGGAGTACAGTCATTCATGACCCAGCTCGAGTTTTATCTTTTATCTTATTTCAGGTTGTAAAATAATGTTTTTGTGCTCAAAAGAATTGGTTTCGACATCGCTTTCATCTTTTGAGGTTTCCACCCTTGCATTCTTCCTTATTGGTTATGGTGTGGAAGATATCTCCTGGGTTAAAGCTACGGCTGATAACCGCAATCTGAATTTACTGATTTGGAGGTGGACTAGTGAAAAATCAATTAATTTGAGAAATATCTGGAATCTCAGATTAATCCCTGGTGTGCACTGATACATTGTATATATTTGATACAACCCTTTTAAGCTGGGCATGGATGAAAAATTGTCAACAGAAGCTCATTTGACCTATAGTTACCTTACATGTGTAGACAGTTTTAGTCCCAAAGGGCCATATGTAAAAGAAATGCATCAACCAAAGATAACCCTTGCTGCTCATGAAAATCCAGTGTCATCCGCTTAGCTAGTACAACATTACGCTGTAGAATTTCCGTAAGTAACGTCAGCACCAAATACACATAGTGTCCATTTACCCTAAGGATGCGATAATATACATGACGAGTGAGCTTTGATTGGTTGATATGGACAACAAATGCATTTATCATTTATTAAGCAGGACTAACAAACAAATGATCCAATATGCAGTATTTTGTCTGTTGCAAAACAAATCAATACATGCAGAAATAGTTTTTTAGTATAACGCAAACACATTTGCTCTTAAAAGGCTTCAATGGAAGCAATTGAATTACTCATGTAGAATATTTTGGGCAGATTGTCATTTATATGTCACAATTCAGTAATAACAACCACCAGAAGAGAAGAATTTTCCAGAATATTTGATTTCTAAACAATGTACTAGTGACAGATTTCAAGAACAACAGTAGGGAAGATAATATTTTTCTGCCACCTGCAGAGAACTGCTTTTTACAGCAAAAATAAACTTTTACATAGGTATAATTTATATTTTCATAAAAGTTGGGTAACTTTGCAGATCTTCACTTTATTGTGCTATTTTGATATCTATGGTTATTTTATTCTCTTTCCACCCAATGCTAAAATCAGAGCTCTGCTCGTTCTCTTTAGATACAGACACTTATTTTTATAAATATATATATAAATATATAGTATTTGAAGTTGACCTGATCCAGTGGCATCATGTGTAGCAGGGCACAAGTGTCCTTGCCTTAGGCGCTATATTGTTATGGGGGTGTAAAGTTTCTCATCCCGTCCAAATTTCTACTTCTTCTTAGAGTGACAAAGGGATGCAGTGACTGCCCACCTGGCTGGTGTCGAACAAATCCAATAAAGCTGCCAGGTGCAGAGTGCAGCAATTGTGATGAGTTTGTCATTGACTGCTGTGCTCTGCTTAGGTAAGGACTGAGATACCAAAGCTCTCAGTGTAATATAGTAAACTTTGTCAACTAAGTTGTTACCTCTGCAGAACATAACAATGACTGCTGCATTCTGCAGCAAGCAACTAAGAATTATTCTCAGCAACAAAAAGGTAACAGTGTTTACCTGCTTCCGTTCCTGTGTGGTGCACGTATATAGTGCTGGGCAGCCCGCCTAGTCTAATAGTATGGGCGTAACTAATAGGCTGTATGTCAGACACTGTGCACCTATGTGTGAGCGGCGCCCTATACAAGCCAATTGTGTGCAATTTTTATACTAAGCAATCACCTCCTCCATGGTGTGTCAGTGTGTGGTGGTTGCTCCATCAGTGTTTTGTACCTGTGTTGCCTCCACCTTTATTAAAGGGTTTTGCTGTATCCTGTTAGTGCAGTAGATTCTGTGGCCTGGGCAGATAAACATTGTTGCCCTTTGTTGCTGTGAATTATTTTTAAATTTAATTGGGGGAAATTTCATTTCTCTTTCTGTGGATTAGCTTTTGTATAAGCAAGCAGCTAAGATAACAAAGGTCTTAAGCTGGGTTCACACTAAGCGACAGCGACGTCGCTGTTACGTCACCATTTTCTGTGACGTAACAGCGACCTTGTAAGTCGCTGTTATGATCGCTGCTTAGCTGTCAAACACAGCAGAAGCAGCGATCATAACGTCGCTGTGCTACATGTGCAGAGAGCAGGGAGCCGCGCTTAGCGCTGGCTCCTTCCTCTCCTAGGTACAGTACACATCGGGTTAATTAACCCGATGTGTACTGCAGCTACATGTCACAGTGCAGAGAGCAGGGAGCCGCGCACACTGCTTAGCGCTGGCTCCTTGCTCTCCTTGCTACAGTATACATCGGGTTAATTACCCGATGTGTACTGCAGCCACATGTGCACAGAGCAGGAGCCGGCACTGGCAGCAAGGGCGGAGGCTGGTAACGAAGGTAAATATCGGGTAACCAGGGAAAGGTCTTCCCTTGGTTACCCGATGTTTACAGTGGTTACAGCTTACCGCAGCTGCCAGACGCCGACTCCTGCTCCCTGCTCGCTTCATTTCGTCGCTCTCTCGCTGTCACACACAGCGATGTGTGCGTCACAGCGGGAGAGCGACGACGAAAAAATGAAGCTGAACATTCAGCAACGACCGGCGACCTCACAGCAGGGGCCAGGTCGTTGCTGGATATCACACACAGCGACAGCGACGGGACGTCGCTGCAACGTCACAGAAAATGGTGACGTAGCAGCGACGTCGTTGTCGTTGTCGCTGTGTGTGACACCAGCTTTAGTGTGATGGAGTGTGCTTGGTCATTTCAGTCAATACCTATGCAGAGCGCAGCAACTGAAGACACACTCAACTCAACTACAGCGTTCTGAATAAGCGGTAACTTTAGATAATGAAGCTTTCTGTATTATAAAGTGAGCTTTATTATCCCTGTTATTGCATATGAAGAGTCCAATATCTGATAAATTAATCTCATCTGTTGCACTCTGAAAAAAGTCTGTGTCGCGGGCGGAGGAGGGGACGCTGCGCTCACCCACTGCTCGGGTCCGGCTGCTGCTGCTCGGTCGGTGGCTCGAGCGGTGGGCCGGATCCCGGGGACTCGAGCGGCGCTCCTCGCCCGTGAGTGAAAGGGGGGTGGTTTGGTTTAGGGATATTGTCCGTGACGCCACCCACGGTTGTGGTGAGGTTGTGACACTACCGCTGCTCTTGACGGGGATCCCGGGAGCGGTGACAGGGAGCAGCTTGGATGTTGTTTTCTCCCCTCCGTGGGTAGTGGGGTTGGTTTTCCCGGGGCCCGGTGAGGGTTAGGGATGGCAGGCGGGTTACGGAGCCTGGTGAGGTGCAGGGTCACGGGAGGCAGCGCTGTGCCGCACGGCACGGTGGTACTCACTCAGCCAATGATCAATGCAAAGTCTCCGGTAAAACAAGCGGCTGGATGGACGGGTCCCACAGATGGCTGCGGTAGCTCTCCCGGTAGGTTGATGGTGACTGCCTTTCCCTGCACCTGTGTTGTGTTCACGGTTCCAATGGCTTCCCACTGGTAACCCGCTCCCCAGCTTGGATGGATGCTGAGGGAGCCCCTTTTTCCCGCAGGCTCTAGCCCTGGGAACTGTAGCCTTGGCGGTGACTGTGTTTCCCTTCACGGTGTGAGCTGTTGCCTTCAATCGGGTCTTGACTGCTGGGAAACCCCGGAGGTTCCCTTCGCTAACGGATTTGACCGGTTTTACGGCGACTCCTAGCCTGGTCAGGGTCCGTAGGCCCTGCCGGATGGTGCTGGCTTCTCTTCGCTCCCCGGTCAGGTACCGGCGGGCCACCGCCCGTTCCTGGTCCTTACGGTTCACTTCAATCAGCCTCTCCTGCAGACGGTCACCACCATCTGCCAACCTTGCTGTATGTGCCCGGGCCACGCACCCGGACACGGTCAGTCTCCTCTTCTACCACTTCCCTCCACTACTCCCTAACTCAACTGCTCTCCTTTTCCCGCCTCCAGGACTGTGAACTCCTCGGTGGGCGGGGCCAACCGCCTAGCCCACCCCCTGGTGTGGACATCAGCCCCTGGAGGGAGGCAACAAGGATTTGTGTTTGACCTAGATGTGCCTAGCCGGGCTGTGGGGTGTGTTGTTGTAGTACCTGTGACATCCTGGCTTGTCCAGGGCGCCACATCTGCACTGCACTCCTCCACAGCACCCTGCCTCCGCTGTCACATGTCATTTTGGGAGAGCAGAGACAGAGACTTATAGTGCCTTAAATTTATAAAAAAAACACATACTAATCTCACTGCTCAACTGTCCTGTTGCCCCCTCTGCACACTGCCTGCTATCCAGACCTCCACCCCACTTCTTTCTATAGTTGCCTGAAACATCTCTGGTGCTTTTACTATAAGTCAGGACTTCCAAAGGTGACCAGGCCTTAGACATCCCTGTGTGTTGGGCCTCATGATGGCATCATGATGTGCAGTAACCGCCAAGCCTGGAGAGAAGATACTGGATATGTCGGGTGACGGTGGAGAGAAAAGGCATGGAGAACTGGGTGGTGGGCAGTGAGAAACAGGGGCAGCCAGACACGTGAATATTATTATTTATTTGCCTTTTGCCAGGCGTTTGGTGTACAGCAAAATAGCAGCCAAATCTGAGCATACCAAATAAAGAAAATCTGAATTCTGGAGAAAACAAATTTTTTTGCAAAATTTAACTGCTAATTAGAGCTTAACAGACTCACAGAAAACTGGGATCAGCGGGTCCAGGCTAAATTTAAAAAAAAAAACAGATCCAGTCCGGAATCTGGAACCCATATAAGTCTACGGGAATGAGAATCCGGAGATTAAAAATGTTGGTAGAAGGCGATAGGAGCGTGAGCGGTGTACTCACCGAAGATCCGTCATGGCAGCAAGCAGCTTGCAGGTCACACTTTCCTTTCCGAAGCCGACAATTAACCCTCATTGAATATTTACCGCTTTCCCCACCCACCGTTGCGTGTAATTGGTAGCAGTTAGACACGACCCCACCCTGAGTGTCAGCGTGTCAGCTGACTGCAACCAATCACAGGTGCCAGGACGGTCAGTGGAAAAGCAGTGCAAGTGTCTGTGGGTCAGTATCGTGGTATAAAAATAAATAAAACAATTGGCGCAGGGTCCCCGTATTCTGATAGCAGCACAGATAAAGCCCAGGGCTGCAGCCCCCAGCTGTCGGGCTTTACCCAGCCAAGATAAAGCCCAACAGCCGGGGCTGTATTCTCAGGCTGGGGAGATCCAGCCTACAAATATGAGCCTCCAGCTGCCCGGAATTGTAGCATCCATTAGATGTGACAATCCCGGAGCTTTACCCTGCTCTTCCCGATTTCCTTGGTGCGTTGGCAATTGAGGTAAAAAGAAGTTAATGGCAGCCCACAGCAGCCATTAAGTCCTAGATTAGTAATGGCAGCATCTATGACACCCCATCACTAATCTGTAAGTGAAAGTAAATAAACAGACACCGAAAAAATCCTTTATTTTGAAAAAAAAAAATACAAAAACCATCCTCTTTCACCACTTTATTAACCCCAACACACTTTTGCAGGACCGACATAATCCACAAGAGGTCCCACGATGATTATAGCTCTGCTACATCTGTCACAGCGAGCGGCTATAGAGCATGACCGCTCGCTGTGTGCTCCACAGAAATAATGAATGAGTGATGACTGCCGTCACACAGGTTGATGGCACGTCTGACTGCAACCAATCATAGAGGCAAGGCCAGCCGGTCGGCAGAGAAAGCAGTGCTGAGTGCATATGGATGAGCAATGATGAGAGGAGGCCGCAGGAGCAGCGTACAGTCGCGCGTAAGCAGTTTACAGCTGCGACGGAGCCTCGATAAGTATGAAGCGATCACTTCATTCTTATTTTCTTTATTTTTTTTAAAGTTCTTGAGTCCCGAATCATAATCAAACAGCCGGAATCCTGGACCTGGGCCCGGCACCAGGGAAACTTTGAAACCGTGCGGATCTGGACTTTTACAGTCAGGGTCCGCCCAGCTCTACTGCTATTCAATTCCACTCAAATAAATTCACACATCTCTACCAAAAATGTATAAGTTTATTTTTAAAACCTTATATATTTTATGCATTAGGGGTACAAGACTTCCTTTGCCCGAGGCACTGGCAACCATTGCTGCACCACTGACCTAACAGTTTTGCTGCAACCCTGATTAATGTAAAGTAGCAAAAGTCTGAATAAAAAGATTTTTTCCTGCTGTAATAACAATGGCCTATTTTTAAATCAGTGGGAGTCCGATTCCTGGCCCCCTTGCCGATCAGCTAAATAAAGAGTCGCCTTTATAGTTTCTTAGAGCTATGCCTGGTACTGTCGCCTTTAGATGCTCAGCTCTTGAAGTAGTCTATTAAAGCAGCAGAAGATACTTTTACAAAGCCATGGGGAAAATAACAACTCAGTCAGGACAGATAGCAATTAAGGAAAAAATTGTAAATAGTCTCCATGAGATTTTAAATGTGCATACAAATAATCACAGCATCGTCATAGCAGGGACCTTATTGCACATTAGAGGTGGAAAGGTCAGGATCAGTGGAGTGCCTGCAGCGTGTGCATTGCTATAGAAAAAAGCCACATTGGACTAGTAGTTAAAGAGACTGTCAGCAGATTTTTGCTATGCAATCTGAAGACAGCATGTTGCAAGGGTTAACACAGAAAATTCAGGGATGCCTGTCTTGTCAAGGTTCATCTATTGTTTATTTTGTTTACATTGTTTGTTTATGTAGCAGTACTTATCATTGCTTAGACTACAATGTCACATGCACGTTAGTCCGCTCTACTCCTCCTCTGAATCACATCTCACTGTCAATGAACTTTCTCTATTGTGGGCGGGGCCAGTCCTCTCAGCTCTGCTACATAACTAAATCTAAAAATTCTGATTGTGTCAGAACGGCTATAGCCAGCAATCTAAGTGATACATTGTTGGATTCAGGGTCTCTCTCTGTCTATATTATCCTGCTCTCAGTTGTGGTAGCGAAAATCTGCTGACAGATTCCCTTTAAGACAGCGAAACAGCAATGATATTGCATATAATGTTTAATAAAGCCCAAGATGAATCCCAAAAGGGATACAAAAATCCTCACATAAAGAAATATAAACAAAAATAACTTTTTTTAAAAAGAAAATAATTTTTATTAGAGAAAAGTTCCCATAAAAAAAAACAGGATACATAAATGGCTTGGGTATATGGGTGAAAGGCAAACTCAACCTTACTGACCAGTGTCATGCACCTTCTACCAAAGCTAATAAAATAATGGGGTGCACTAAAAGAGGCATAGATGCTTATGAGCAGAATATAGTTTTACCCTCTATACAAGTCACTGGTCGACCACATGTAGAATACTGTGTAAACTTTTGGTCTCCGGTGTACAAGAACCACATAGGTGAACTAGAGCGGGTGCAGAGATGAGCAAACAAGGTTATTAAAGTAATGGGAGGAATGTAAGACCAGGCAAGGTTATTAAACTTGGGGTTACTCAGTTTGGAAAAATTATGGCTTAGGGGTGATTTTATTACAATGAACAAATATATGATGAGACAGTACTGAGCTCTCTGTAATGATCTTGTTACACCTCGGCCTGCAACTGGGAAAACGGGGCATCCACTACAGATAGAGGAAAGGAGGTTTAATCATAATCTCAGAGGCAGATTCTTTACTGTAAGAGCAGAGAGACTATATAACTTTCTTCCACATGATGTTGTAACAGTTGATTTGATACTAAAATTTAAGAGAGGTCTTTCTTGAAAAATTTAATATTACTGGTTATGTGCATGAGATTCTGTGATTGGGCATTGATCCAGGGAACTAGTCTGATTGCGATATGTGAAGTCGGGAAGGAATTTTTTCCCCTAATGTGGCGCTTACTGTGTGCCCCATAGGGTTTTTGCCTTCCTCTGGATCAACATGTTAGGTTAAGTCATGGGTTTAACTCGATTGTCTTAAGTCTAACTTCAACCTTAAACACTATGAAACTATGAATCAACAGATAAAGGAAGAGACTCTGCTGATATCTAGTCACACTTAGTAGAGAAAGGTTATACAAATGCAGAATATGTAATACATAAATAGTTCCAAAAACAATTTTTAGGGATGTTGGTGGGCCCTACAGATTAGCAACACATCACTGATTCCTACAATATAGAGTGGTCAATACAAGGTAGATACTACATGAATATAATCACCTGGGCACATAAGATGTGGACCATAAGCAAGCACTACAAGGCATATGGATTGTAATAACACTGTCTATCATGACACAACGCAAAAATGCAGAAAGTCTCCTAAGTAGAGAATCCAAATGAACACCCTCAGGTCAGTTGCAATGAAATGTACCTTATGATTGATAAAAGGTAGAGGCAATGGGAGGCAAAACAAGCAGCACTCCAATGGCTGAAGTGTACGGTGCTAACGAGGTTAGAAAGTGTAAGGCTGGCAATAAGAACTACATAGGGCAATACTGAGATTATCATAGTATACATACAGTACATTAGCATGAAACTATGGTGTCAGCAGCTAATAGGCCCCCTGACGCACGTTTCGCATCCCTTCAGAGAGTCATCCATCATAACATATATGTCATAATACTGTATATAATGTCACTATTTATAAGAATGAATGTATTAATTGCATATTCTATACTTAGTACAACGTATTAATCCATCCCTTTGAATATTAATTTCATATGCAGAGAATGTGTCCTAATGAGTGCTCTTAGTAGTTAACCCACTAGAATCTATTGTTGTAAAATAAATTATTACTCTAAAAAACTACAAAAGGCCAATAAACACGGAGAGACCTATTGATCAAAGCCCTTAAAAGATAAAAGAACATTGTCAAGATGCTTTTACATTTGTTTACATGTTTTTGCACTCATCAAAAAGAGATGTAACCAGGCAGCTAAAAGTTTACAGAAAAACGCAGAATTCGCAATGCAGTTCAATACAGAAAACATTATATAATGAGACTTTGAAGAGATGGCCGGTTCTTCGTCTAAATCGTTAACATGTGCTAGAAGGTAGAAAAAAAATATTGATAAACTATGAAAACAATCTCCAAAGTAACTTTCATGAAATAAAATCAATCGCCTTCCAATTATCTTTCTCATCTTCCGGAAAGTCAAAGCCTTGACTGTTTTTAAAAGATGAATTCACAGATGTTAAAAATAATATCTATTCATTGCAAATTGATTTACAACATAGCGAGTGGCTTTTTCCATTGTTCTAATGAGAAAATATAACAATTCATTTACATTGTTTCTAATAGACGCATTTGTGAAATGAGGATTTTACTTGCCATAAGTAAAGGGCTTTTCTCTGTCTAATAAAATGTGAAATATTCATAAAATGTGAGATTCCTGGGGGCTTCACTGAGGGTAACCCACCAATCACATGTAATATGTTGTAGTCCCACATTGCTCCTCTCACTCGAGGTCCTCTGTATTCCCAATATAGTTATGTGAAGTACCGTGTTTTTCCAAAAATAAACCTTCTCCAAAAAATAAACCCTAACAGGAATTTTCAGGATTTTTGGTGTAAGCCTTAAATATAAGCCCTCCCCCGAAAATAAGCCCTAGTCGCAGTTCAACAATGAAGTGTCTGTGCAGCTAAAAAATTAAAGAATACTGCAGGACACTTCATTATAGAAAGCAGATACCCCCAAAAGAAAGAAGAAAGACCCCGCAATCATACTTACCAGATGCCAAATAGGATGACCTACAGTGGAACACACAGCCACACACATTAGATCGCACACCTACACACATCAGATCGCACACCCACACACATCTGGTCACACACAAACACATACACACAATCATACATCAGATCGCACACACACTCACCACATCCGGCAATACTAATTGCTTCTGGCCAGCAGAGAAACCTGGTACCCGATGCAGTGGAGCGCGAGGACCTGTGATGGAACACATGGAGGACTCTGCAGGGGAACACATCAATGCGTTCCACCACAGGTCATCTATGCGTTTCTCCGCAGGTCCTCATGCTCCATTGCACCATGTCCCATCTTCCCCTCCCAGCTGGAAGCAATCGTTATCGCCAGATGTGGTGAGTGAGTGTGTGTGAGCGATCTGATGTGTGATTGTGTGCGTGATCTGATGTGTGTGAGTTTGTCGGCCAGAAGCAGGGGAGGACGGTGTGCAGCATACCTGCTAGGAGTGCTCGCCATAGATCAAAGGAGGGCTTGGGAGCTACGCAGATGTCCGGGTTCTAATAAGTATCCTGGAAGGGGGGGGTCTACATTTTTGGGGGGTAAACTTACCCCCAACCATATTTCTTCAAGAATAAGCCCTACCCAAAAAAAAATTTCAGGGCAAAAAAAAAAATAAAAGACAGTGTCTTATTTTTGGAAAAACATGGTAGTAGTGAACATTCTCCATTGCTGTTCCATTAAATTATGACACCCCCCAATAAACAATGAGCCCCCACAAAATTAATGCTATCAGTTCTCTATAAGCTCTGTAATACATTTTATTTGTTAACGGCCAGTTCAAAATATTTTTCCATTATTCCTATCCTTTAAATCTAGGGCTATACTGGGACTTGCAGTTTCCTGCAAATCACGGAAAAGTAATAGCATCACCCAAATTCATCAGAGAGAAAAAAAGTTTGAACTATCTATATAAGAAGTTTGAAAAGGTTTTACAAAGATCAACAAATCACAAAAAATGTTGAAACCTCTGCATTTTAGCAAAAATACGAGGTCAATGAGTTCTGCACTTGCATGGGACTTGTCTAAGGATGTAGGTTAGGATGATTTCATAACATTTTTATGTGTTTGTCTTACCACATTACTCGAGTGCTTTGTTGTCTGCGAGATATATTGATGTCTAACGCACGTCTAGATATGAACTCCACATATATTTTTGTGTTGCCTTTCTACAAAATATATTTTCAGAAATCAAGTCTTATGTAATCCATTATTGCTCATGTTTCTTGTTAATTTAAGGCTGCTTTACATGCAGCGACATTGCTAGTGATGTCTCTAGCGATCGCACCCGCCCCTGTCATTTGTGCGTCACGGGCAAATCGCTGCCCGTGGCGAACAATATCGCCGGTACATGTCACACCAACTTACCTTCCTAACGACGTTGCTGTTGCCGGCGAACTGCCTCTTTTTTAAGGGGGCGGTTTGTGCGGCGTCACAGCGATGTCACACAGCGGGCCTCCAATAGAAGCGGAGGGGTGGAGAGCAGCCGCATGAACGTCACTCCCACCTCGTTGCCGGAGGACGCAGGGACGCTGTTGTTCGTCGTTCCCGGGGTGTCACATGTAGCGATGTGTGCTGCCTCAGGAATGACGAACAACCTGCGTTCCAAACGAGCAATGATTTTTTTAAAATAAACGACGTGTCAACAATCAACGATTTGGTGAGTATTTGGGATCGTTAGCGGTCGCTTGTGTCACACGCAACGACGTCGCTAACGAGGCCGGATGTGCGTCACGAATTCCGTGACCCCAGCGATATCTCGTTAGCGATGTCGTTGCATATAAAGCGGCCATTACATAGAGATTAGAGCAAATTTATTTTAATGGAATTGTACTTGAATTTTTACAAAAATATGTATTCTCCAGAATGTGGATTTTTTCTATTTTGCTATGGGAAAAATCAGCAAAATAGTGGACATCTGACCAACATTTTGCTGAACCAAAGAGGCCTAAAAAAAGGCTAAAAAATAAAACTAATATTTTCGTCACTGATTACCTCTCCGGTATTCCCTGCTTCTTGCTTTCCACCGTATGGTACTCGGCACTTTTTTTTACCACTGCAAACTGAAAACCGGAGCATTGACAAGCTAGGCCAGGACTTTTGGATGCAACCAGGCATGGGACATCACTTATGCATGCGCAGGAACAACCCAAGCCTAGTTGTGGCCTGAAGTCCAGACCTAGAATGTGCTTTGTAAGGAAGCAAGACACATCGTGATGTCATAATGTGCAACCTGACCATGAAGTTTGCATTTTAGGCTGGGACTTCTTGACACTACTAAGCCCCAGGATGTCTCTATGCATATGTGTTGTAAGATCACAGCAACAACGTGATGTCACACTGTGCGCCGCGCTGAGATTTCCAACCATAACTAGGCCCAAGATGTCTAAATCCTACGTTTATTGTACCCTGGGTGACTCTAGACCCCAGAACATAACAAGGGACATTCAATTATTCGAGTATAAATTAGCAGCAAATCAAATTTCCAAGTACAATCAGCACAGTTTGGCGAACTCAAACCTCATCACAGCAATTAATCTCTACATACAATGATTAGAAGAGCGACCACTTGCTGGGGTAAAGCAGTCATCCTCAACCTTATCCACCTTAAGAGCCAAATCCCAGTCTGTGTGACGGTCGGGAGTCACAAACGGTGCAAACAAATTATAGAAACCACATTGCAACCAATAACAGATAATTAAAAGGTTTTGAATGGTCATCAGAGAATTATTAGTTACTGTGGTTCAGGGGGTGATTGTATCTGCTTCTCTTTATTATGCTATATCCAAATAGACATTGTAAAACTTGGGCCAATCATGTTTGCAAATTTAGAAATTGACTGGCTATGTGTGCAACTCCCTGTGCTTGTCTACATAGTGGACGGGTGCAGGAGACATCTTTTTTTAATGTACCCCATCATGGTTTATAATGTACCCCATCATAGTCACTTTCCTGATTTAATCTGCCCCAACCTTGAACCTATCCCTGGGATAATGTGCCTTGGTTTTGTCCTATACATAACAGAAAATATTCTACTCACCTTCCTCCGAGCCGATGCTGCGCGGCGTTCTCTTCTACAGCCGGAGCAGGAGTCTGCAGCTAACATAGGCGTGCAAGTGTCATCAGCACATGACATCACTGTTATGCGCCACAGTCACACACTTTCTGTACACATTGTATATTGACATCAAGCTGCTACTCCATGCTGTCATGGCTGGACCAGGCTGCATGAAGGTGGTGTCACACACAGCGACGACGACAACGACGTCGCTGCTACGTCACCATTTTCTGTGACGTTGCAGCGACGTCCCGTCGCTGTCGCTGTGTGTGACATCCAGCAACGAGCTGGCCCCTGCTGTGAGGTCGTTGCTCGTTGCTGAATGTCCTGCTTCATTTTTTCGTCATCGCTCTCCCGCTGTGAAGCACACATCGCTGTGTGTGACAGCGAGAGAGCGACGAAATGAAGCGAGCAGGGAGCAGGAGCCGGCATCTGGCAGCTGCGGAAAGCTGTAACCACTGTAAACATCGGGTAACCAAGGGAAGACCTTTCCCTGGTTACCCGATATTTACCTTCGTTACCAGCCTCCGCCGCTATTGCTGCTAGTGCCGGCTCCTGCACTGTGACATGTAGCTGCAGTGCACATCGGGTTAATTAACCCGATGTGTACTGTAGCTAGGAGAGCAGGGAGCCAGCGCTAAGCAGTGTGCGCGGCTCCCTGCTCTCTGCACATGTAGCGACTTTATGATCGCTGCTGCGTCGCTGTGTTTGACAGCTAAGCAGCGATCATAACAGCGACTTACAAGGTCGCTGTTACGTCACAGAAAATGGTGACGTAACAGCGATGTTGTTGTCGTTGTCATTATGTGTGACACCAGCTTTAGGCCCCCTTCACACGTCCGTTAAAAACACGCACGTGTTTCACGGACCGTTTTTCATGTCCGTTGTCCGTTTTTTCATCCGTATTCTTGTTCCGTGTAACATCCGTGTTGCCTCTGTATGTCCGTATGATTCATCCGTTTGTCCGTTTTTAGAGTCCGTGTGTGATCCGTGTCACTAGCGTTTGCCATCCATTTTTCAAGAACGTTTTTCTGTGGATTGTCATCACATTAATGATTTAATGTGTTGATGCTGGTGTTAATTAACATTTTCCAACTTAAATGAGCCACTAATCCGGATTTGGTTTTTTTGGTGTGCTTCCATACTGGGTCTTGTTGAGTTTTTCAAGCACTAAACCAAAAACAAGCTGGAGAAACGCTCAAATGAAGCCTCACACTCCTTCCTTAATGCCTGCAGGCTGCAAAATGACATTAAATACAGCTCAAAGCAAATTGAAGACACCTGGCAATAAAGAGATACATTAATTACAAGAAAAGTTGAAAAAACGGACACGGACCACACGTAGATGCATCCGTGTCACGTACGTGTTTTCACGCACCCATAGACTATCATTGGATGCGCGTGTGCGTGTTCCGTGCCAAAAACGGACAAGCATCCGTGAGGCACGGATACACATACGTGTCACGCACACGGACACACGGAGCGTATGGAAAAACGTACGTGTATCCACAGACATTGAATAACAATGGTCCACGTTTGTCCGTGTCTCTGGTACATACGGACACGGACCAAACACGCACGTGTTTCACGGACGTGTGAAGGGGGCCTTAGGCAGCTAGTCAGATAATTTTAATCTTCTGCTGATAAAACAATCATTGCTTTTAAAGAAAAGTAGCAAATTTAAAGTACTGTACTTATTTGAGTAGAAAAAATAATACAGTAGTAAGACTATAAATAAAATGTTGCAACTATCATTCACATGCTGTGTACATTTATCACATGGAAATTGACCTGCAGTGCAGCTTGTAAAATCCGCAGCATGTCAACTTCTATTGTGGATTTTGTTAGAGGTGAAGTCGGCTGTGAATCTGCAGCAAAATTCGCTTCAAATCCATAATAGTATGTTAAGGATTCTCCCTGGTATTTTCTTAGTAAAATAAGCCAGAGCAATTTCGATTATTGTAAATTGTAACACATGATTGCAGGTTTAAGTTACACAAAATATATGTCCTATATAGTCAACTTTTTATAGATTAACAGAGACTGTGTCACATTCCAAGTATCACATTCAAGGGTTTGGTATTCTAACATTTCAAGCAGTTATATTTGGATGTAAACAAGTAGAAGCTTTGCAGAGAAAACACGGTAAATCCTGTTAATCTGTCATCTGACAAATATAACAGCAGTGCCCAATAGCAAAGAAATCACCTTATGCTCTGTTGATTTCAGAATTGAAGAAAATGAAAATAAAAATGTGATGAAGCATTTTGTACAGACTGGAACCTGTCAGTGATGGCATCTATTAAGCAAATTGTAAAGGGAACCTGTCACCAGTTTTGGTATACAGCATTGTAGAATACTGTATGTAAGAGCCCAGGCCGCTGTGTAGAACGTAAAAAACACTTTATAATACTCACCTAAATGGTCGGATGGGCATCTCCATTCTCCGGTACCGGTGCCTGCTCTTTCGGCCATCTTTGTCCTCCTTCTTCTGAAGCCGGGGTGCATGATGCGTCCTACGTCATCCACACTCGCCAGCATTGAGGTCCTGCGCAGGCGCACTTTGATCAGCCCTGGACAGGGCAGATCAAAGTATTGTAGTGGGCATGCGTGGGACCTCAATGCCGGACTGGGTGCATGACAGAAGAGGCGTCATGCACCCAGGCTTCAGAAAGAGGAGGACAAAAATGGCCAAAAGAGGAGGCGCCAGACCCGGAGAATGGAGACACCCATCTGACCAGCCTGCACTGCACCGACCGTTTAGGTAAGTATTATAAAGTGATTTTTACATTCTACACAGTGGCCTGGGCTCTTATATACAGCATGCTAGAATGCTGTATATAAGGGCCCACTTGTGATGGCCACAGCTTATAGTCACCAAATCTGGTGACAGGTTCCCTTAATATACTAACATTTTCACTTAGCAATCTCAAACACATTGGGTTATCAGTACTTTATTGCAGATTGTTGTTAGTGCATTGGGAAAGTTGATACTTTTGACAACTAAAATTTGTCATCAAATTTTCAAAAATTGACAATTATGTGTACTCGTAACATTTTTACAGTTACGTTGCATTTCTAGTCCAAATTTTTTACTACAGTATTAGTCACTTGATACCTTTGACGGAATTGTGTTGGATCAGATGGAAAATAAGTAACAACTAGAAATGAGCAGACCAGTGGAAGTTTGGGTTCGGCGGGTTGAGTCGGGTGAAGTCACCACTAGGGGGAGACGGAACACTGGATTGAGGAACGGGACTATGGAGCCACAAGGTGTCTCAGGAGTAATCACGGATGGATTACTAAGAGAAGTCGTACAAGCAGGGTCAGAGCCGGGAGGTCACGCTGTACAAGGGAGTAGGCAAAGTTATGTCAGGAGCGAGCCACACATCGGAAATCAGGAGAGCAAGCTGAGGAAGGAGGGCGCTGGGAGGCAACAACAAACAGGGAGCAGGAGAGTAAGACCGGGAGGTAAGTAAAAATATTGTTAGTCCCCTCTCCTTGTTTCAGCACCAGGTGTGGTTCCCACTGCTGGCTTTGACTGATTGCTAGCAAGCCACATTTCCCTGTCAGTGCAAAGTAAAGTGGGGACTGTATAAAGTCTATAGGCAGTCTAGAACAGGTTAATAGCCATTGCACCCACAGGTCATAGTTGATAAGAAATTTGATTAATAACTAGTGAAATACATACAACTGTAATATTGTTTCTACAACTGTTCATTGTGATAGTAATTAGAGGAAGAATTCTGCTACAGCATAATGCAAATGCCACCACCAGGCTGCAGGCTGTTATATTGCCATATTGTTATGGAGTTATAGGTCCCAGTATACCATGGAAATGACATATCATTGCTTCTGTGGGCAAAGCATATGTGATGCTAGTCACTACTTACGGACAGTATAGAGGAAAGGGTAGTTAGACAAGCCGGGATCACAAAACAGAAGGACACAACAGGACTCAGGGAGTAAGCAGATATGCAGTTAAGTAACAGGCTGAGAGTCAGTATTCCAGGAAAGCACGTATTAGATTCAGGGAGCAGACAGAGATGTGGTCAAATAACGGTCTAAGGTCAGAAGCCAGGAGGTAACAACAAGAACGAGGAGCGGGCAGAGGATGGTCAATAAACAGTCTGGGGTCAAGAAGCCTAGATCAGATTACAAGCACGAACAGGAGCCAAGAGCACAACTGCAAATCCAGAGAGTACAACTGGCGAGGTTGGGAGAGCATGCCCAGTAATGAAACATGACAATTACCAAGAACGAGGAGCACCTGTGTAAAAACCCCTCCCAGAACCAGCATGGAAACCTGAGCTGTCAAACAACCTGCCAGCAAGTGCTCAAAGAAACACAGCAGAGCATCTCCAAATGCAAGATGCTCTGCAAAAAGGAAACATGTCAATGCCGGGTCTGTAGTTCAGGAGAGCATGGCAGAGCATCACCAGTGTGCAAAATATAGAATCGTCACAGCATATCTTTTATTGTGATTTAAGAATAAAGCCAAATAAATACAAAAAAAAATATGCAAGAAATTAAATTTACAAATCTAAATTGGGTCCTCTGGTACTCGTATGGGAAGATCGCCTTAGGCATTGCCTTTATTGCCCTCTTTATGATAGAATTGTTTTCCCAACAGTTTTACATAAATTAAAGGTCACAAAAAAGGAACAAAGAAAGTTTGAAGCTTTTTGATCACTGTAACCATGTACAATCCTCTGTGGGGAAGATGGACAGATAATGATGATATCTCTTGGTCTCCTGCAGCCGAACGACTTCCAAATGTGAGTAGAGAAGAAAGACCTCGATGAGAAGTTAAATCCGTTCACGTAATCCCTACGTCTGCGCAGTATTTTGAAGATGTAATGGTACATTCTTTTGATTTTCTATGTATTAATCCTCGGGGCTGCTGGATCAATTTAGCACCGCAGTAAATATAACGCGTGCGGTAATGATGTTACGCTCAGTTCACGGCTTCATCAATACCATAGCACCAGCTAATACCCAATGGAAAAGCCAAGAGAAAAATTATTCTGCTCATGTCACGTGAAAGAATACAGACCTCAGTGTACACAAAAATGCACACGAATACACACAGCATACAGCATGAAAGTGTACATTTACTGGAGATGATTTTCATCCTCCGGGGGAACAGAACCTATTTCTCATCCGGTGTTGAAAGGCTGTCTGTCAAGGGAGCAGCTCCAATGCAAATAACACTCAGCTAAATTTAATACATAAGAATAACAGAAGTCTCTTCCTTGTAATGAATTCTATCCTCTGAGCTGCGGTATTTCTACCTTGCTTTATAGCTGTCACATCCTCTAATAAAGGTCATCATTGAATATCAATTTATATATCTGCCTTCCTGTGTGGTTCAGCGCAAATGATGCTGAAAATTGTAACTTTCGTGCATAATGTCGCTTTTTTGGTAGCATAATAGATTTTCTGATATTAGACTTGCAGAAAATGCCACTAACTTCTGGCTGATAAATACAGAAAGGAGGAGGCAAGATGGCGGCAATTTGCGGCTCGGTCTGGTCTCGGGAGATGGAAAGGAAATTGTATATTGTTGTTAATTCAATTGTGTAAACTTTACATCAGTTTAATCAAATGAAAAATTGGATTTTTCTTATTAAAGTAAGAATCTACTGCAACAGAAGAGGATTGGACTCTACAGTAATATGGAATAGAAAGGCACAATCTGCGGCACATTTCTAGCACAATTGTGCAAGGCTTATTTACTGGGTGTCAAAATTACAAAATGACAAACACAATAATAAAGTAATAGATTTTGTAATGTCACTAATTTGGAATAGTGAAGCTAAACTGAAATGTAGCTGAGCTGAGCAGCGGAAGAAGACTGGTAGAGACTTTGGCATAGTAGAGCTCAACAGAAGAAATAGAGTATTGGAGACTTGGATATAGCAGAGATGATTAGAGGAAGTGGTGTACTGGAGACATGAAAGAAGCAGAGTTTAGTAGAGGAAGTGGTGTACTGGAGACTTTGATATAGCAGAGTTGAGTAGTGGAAGGGGAGTATTGGTTACTTGGATATAGCAGAGTTGAGTAGAGGAAGCGGTGTACTGGAGACTTAGATATAGCAGAGTTGAGTAGAGGAAGTAATGTACTGCAGACTTAGATATAGCAGAGTTGAGTAGAGGAAGTGGTGTACTAGAGACTTGGATATAGCAGGGTTGAGTAGAGAAATTGGTGTACTGGAGACGTGGATATAGCAGAGTTGAGTAGAGGAAGTGGTGTACTGCAGACCTGGATATAGCAGGGTTGAGTAGAGGAAGTGGTGTACTGCAGACTTGGATATAGCAGAGTTGAGTAGACGAAGTGGTGTACTGGAGACTTTGATATAGTAGAGTTGAGTAGAGTAAGTGGTGTACTGGAGACTTGCATATAGCAGAGTTGAGTAGAGGAAGTGGTGTCCTGGAGACTTAGATATAGCAGAGTTGAGTAGAAGAAGTGGTGTCCTGAAGATTTGGATATAGCAGAGTTAAGTAGAGGAAGTGGTGTACTGTAGACTTGGATATAGCAGGGTTGAGTAGAGGAAGTGGTGTACTGGAGACTTGGATATAGCAGAGTTAAGTAGAGGAAGTGGTGTACAGCAGACTGGGATATAGCAGGGTTGAGTAGAAGAAGTCGTGAATTGGAGACATGGATATAGCATGGTTGAGTTGAGGAAGTGGTGTACTGGAGACTTGGATATAGCAGAGTTGAGTAGAGGAAGTGGTGTACTGTAGACTTGGATATAACAGAGTTGAGTAGAGGAAGTGGTGTAGTGCCGACTTTGATGAAGCAGTGCTGAGTAATGGGGTAGTGTTGACTTGAAGAAAAGTGAGAGGAATAAAGGAAAAATCGCAACTTGAGTAGTGGAGTAAAGTAAAACTTGATGAAGCAGAACTGAGTAATGGAAAAAGAGATGAGTAAAGGAGAATTGATAGAATTGGTGACTTGATAAAGCAGAGCTAATGGTGATTTGATTCAGCAAAGTTGAGCAATGAAGTAGTGGATCTTTAAGGGAACCAATCACAAGGATTTTTGTATATAACCCAAATCCAGTGCTATACTGGCACTATCAGTCTGCCTATCTACATACCTGTAGTGGTAAGCTCAGCTGTATAGGTTTTGAAATCCAAGAAAGTAAAGTTTATAAAATTGTCAGCTTCTTGAGTGACAGCATGTGAGGATCAGATAATATCTGGGGGGTGTTCATAATTATCCCCTCCCTCTGTTAGAATTAGCATAACTATTATACAATTGATTTAACTTTTCATTAGCAAGGACCTGTGTGATGTTATACCCAAGTGACCAGAAGGGGCGGGGCCTCAGCCAATAGAAAAATGTTGCTTCCTGTTATCAGCTTTGTTGGCTGAGGCTCTGCCCCTTCTGGTCACATGGGTAAGACATCACACAGGTCTTGCTAGTGAAAAGTTAAAATGATTGTATAATACTTATGCTAATTCTAACAGGGGGAGGGCATAACTCTGAATACCCCCAGATGTTATCTGATCCTCAGCTGCTGACACTGAAGAAGCTATCGATTTTATAAACTTTACTTTCTTGGATTTCAACACCTAAACATCCGTATGTATGTAGAGAATCAGCCTGATAGTGCCAGTATAGCACTGGCTTTAGGTTATATACAAAAATCCTGGTGATTAGTTCCCTTTAATTCATATGCAAATCAGGTGTTAAGTGCTCTGGGCTTAACAGAGCACTTAATTCTCCGCCTCTGCCTCTTGAGGTTTTTCATTGCCTAGCACAAGCCTGTGTCTGATTTCCTTGCCTCACTCCTGACTTAAAATAAACAATGAGCTATAAATGAGGATGGTTTTGGGCGGAGAAGCAAGCACAGGAAGCAGAACTCAGGAAGTGCTCTTCCACACCCAAAGCACTTAATATCTCATTTGCATATGATTTACAATGTTAATTACTAGGGAATGCAATAACAAATAGAAGGTATAAAGGTGTAGATGGATTTATGCATGCCAATATATGCAGTTTCGGGGGTTATTGTTACTTGCAGATTCCCTTTAAGTGTATACTATTAATAGAGTAATGAGCACATCGTCTGCAGAAAGGCTGAGCAAAATGCTATGAAACTGCAATCTGTAATAAACTAATTAAAATCACTTATTGCAATCACATCTTAATTAGCAGCTTTACATAACAGGCTGATGTATATGACAAAATAACATCAAGTGTACTGTATTTGCACAATTACGAGAGTCAACAATTCAGACTGAGGAATCTAATAAATATAATTTTGCTTTCTTCCTCATAAAATCAAATCTGACTTAATTTCCCATATGTTTTGTTAGGTTGCATGATGTTTTAATACAAGCGCAAACCATTTTTTTATCTGATTCATATTAAATATAAAAAGATACAAAATTTCTGCATCTTGGCTTTGATATTCTGATTCTACTGGCCAAGTTACAATAAAAAGAAATATATTGATTTTTGGAAATTACTGTACCTGAAGGCTGGATCCGCACACAACGTGTTACAGCATTTTTTTGCTGTTTTTGTAGATGTATTTGGTTGTGGGGTTTTTGGGTTAAAAAAAACCCTTTGGACAGATGTTTCTTTCACGAATATAGGAAATGAAAAATCTACATACAAAGCGTTTTTGCTTTTATGGCTTGAGGCATATCTTTTGAAATGTGACATGAGATATGCTCTGGGTATAACATTGGTTTTTCAAGTTTTTTCTTATAGGCTTATCTATAGGAAGTGCCAGGAAAATGACATGAAAGATACTTGAGACACACTTGCTTTTTTTCTTACTTACATACCGTATATTTGAAAATACTTCAAGAATAGTATATAAAGTAGCCCTCCTAAGGAAAGACCTAAGCCTGGTAATCCAATGTTATGGTAAAAATGCAAGACTTGTTCCAAATTGAGTGTAATTTGCCTGGAAATTCAGAAACTCTATACATTAGCCGAGATAATCGAACACTCAGCACTAATTTTAGCCAAAGGGTTGCAAATTTATTGTCACATTTATCAACAATTGAATTCACAATCTCCAAGATGTTCACATTTTGTGGCTGCGGTGATTTTCTACAACTGTGGTAAAAAAAAAAATACACAACAACTGCAATGTGTGAGCGCAGCCAGGGCTATATGTCCCATATGGTCATCAAAGTCTTATAAAAGTATGATCACAGTCATGCCTTCTGACCATGCACCCCTCCCTAGCCACAGGTGATTTTATCCTGTATAACAGCTTCTTACTTGTCCATACACAGGAGGTTTTTAAACCCAGAGAGGCTTCAGTTCAGAGTAGTTACCCAGTATGCGAGATATGCCGTGACGTGGCTACTGGGCAGACATAAAAATGGCCATTTTTGTATGCTAAAGATCTAATTTTCTTCTTAGATTTTCTATAGCAGTAATGCATATCTATAATCTTACATTCATGGTTTTCATGCTTTAGTATTTAAGAGTGCAACTGTCTCTATTTTTGTCAGTATGATCAGAATGTGATCCAGTTTCTCAGATGAGAAGATGTAGAAAAAAGTGTCTCCATCTTCTCCATTCTGTCAGTCTGTGAAAATCAGACTGCACTCAGATATCAGACAAGTGCAGTCCAACATTTTCCATGGATCCATCGGCTTGCATGGCAGAGTGCGATCCGAATCGGACCCAAGTCGGACATGCTGCAATCTTATTCTTTGGACCGAGGAAAAAATGAGTCTTGTGTAAGGCCCCATAGTATACCACTGGTCCAAGTGTGATCCGATGATTTGTCAGATCATAATCCAACCAAAAACACGGTAATGCATGAGCCCTGATCCTCACTCATCTGTGGTCCTGACTGTGTGGCCAGAATTCTCTCTATCAGAATCCATCCATGTTTGGTGATGATACTATGTCTTGCCTCATCATGGTGTTTACAGACACTGTTTCAGCAGTTGGATGTTTGGGCATGTAGGGCAACGCAGCCTGAAAATCTACAATGCTTAGTTTGAAAAATGCTCTAGAGGCTCATCTATTTCATAATATGATGGAACTTAAAGAGTAAGTATCGTTTTATCTTTTTTTTTCATTATAAAGTAAAAGTAAACATGAAAATGAAAATAAAATATTTTGCAACATATCTTATCAGAGAAATCTGCTTCTTTCTCCTCCTGGGCAGATTATTTAGTCTTCAAAATCTCAATTCTCGGGTAAAATCGTTCCTTTGTGAATTCAGGCTTTCCTATAGGAAATGTTCCTATGTTTCCCTATAGTTTTGCTTGTGGTTGCATTCATTTCCCCTGGGTACTCCGGTTTCCTTGAAAACTCTAAAGACATACTTGTAGGGAATTTAGAAAGTGAGCCCCATGGGTCCATAGATGATGAGGTCTGTGAAGTGCAGCAGAATATGATGGCGCTATATAAACAATGCATAATAAATAAAATAATACTCTAAGTATAAGTGGTGTCTTCTTGTGACACCCAAAACAAAGAGATAAAACTAACAGTCTGTGGACAGGTTTATTTTATACTAGCTGTAGTACCCGGGAGTTGCCTTGGATAGTAACTGTCTCTCTGTCTCTCTCCCAGTCTCTGTCAGTCTGTCTCTGTCTGTCTGTTTGTCTGTCTATGTCTGTCTGTGTCTTTCTGTCTCTGTCTGTCTCTGTGTGTCTGTCTCTCTGTCTTTCTCTTTCCATGTCTGTCTCTTTCCATGTCTGTCTCTTTCCCTGTCTGCTCTATCTCTGTCTGTGTCTGTCTGTCTCTCTGTATCTCTGTGTCTGTCTGTCAGTCTCTTTCCCTGCCTGTCTTGTTCCAGGTCTGTCTCTTTCCCCGTTTGTCTCATTCCCCGTCTGGCTCTTTCCCCGTCGGCTCTTTCCCTGTCTGGTTTATTTCCCGTCTGTCTCTGTCTCTTTCCCCATCTCTTTCTCTGTCTATCTCTTTTCCTGTTTCTTTCCTTGTCTCTGTCTCTTTCCCTGTCCCTTTCCCTGTCCTTTTCTTTATCTCTGTCTCTTTCGCTGTTTTTCTCTCTTTCGCTGTTCTTGTCTCTTTTCCTGTCTGTCTCGTTCCCTCTCTGTCTCGTTCCCCGTCTGTCTCTTTCCCCATCTGTCTCTCTCTCTTTCCCCATCTCTTTCCCTGTCTGTCTATTTCCCTGTCTCTTTCCCTATCTCTGTCTCTTTTCCTCTCTGTTTCCTTGTCTCTGTCTCTTGCCCTGTCTCTTTCCATGTCTCTTTCCCTGTCTCTTTCCCTGTTTTTGTCTCTTTTCCTGTCTGTCTTTTTCATGCAATTCTGGAGAGTCCCTTTATCACTGAAAAGATTTCTCCATTCATCCTGAACTATGCAAGTTTATCTTAGGTAAGAAGTAAAATGAGTTTAGGGAGAGGTGACTTCTATATATTGTATAAGACATTGACCTTTTCCTTTCGTTTCATTAAAATTGCTTAATTCATGAGGCGTATTGCTTATAATAATGAGGAGAAAAAGGTCAAAGAACAGTATCCAAGAGCATATTTGCCTTCGAAAAAACTATGTAGAATGAGGGTTTATACAGTATACACCTGCCAGGTGATGAGGCAAATCTTTATTTTTTCAATTCTGCATTTACGTCTTGAACAATTTTCCTGTTGGCATTATCAATAGGTATAATACAAATACGTTTGTAATATAGCGGCCTCAATCATTTACAATAATTAATTTAATCAGTATCACAAGGAGTTTTTTGATGTACTAGTGTTTTATAGCTTCAGCTGTAATAGAGAAAAAATCTTTCTGTTGAAGCCATTGCGAAACATCTTCATAATTTGGATATTTTTTTTACAGACTGTGACAAACAACTCTCTGCTGCCCCCTATCATCAGAACAATTATGCAATTGACTGACAATTACTAGCTTTCACCACCACTCATTTTACAGTCCAAGTGGACACCTTTTCCAGGTAGTATATGGCTTCCGGGATGCAGTTTACAGAGCAACAGGAACTATAAAATGTTATATATTTAATCTGAAGAGTAGACAGTGTTTATAAAAATATAAAAAATATGTTACAAAGGGTGGACAAAACAATAAATCCTATAGAATTACATAAAATAAAAAGGATAAACAAAAGAAAAGTACTTGACCTTTGATCACAGGAGTGGCATCATTCTCTTTTTGGAGGGAAGTTCTCCAGTATAAATATGAGACAAGCCTACACAGAAGTGTACCTTACAGACCGAATGAGGAACATAATTGACATTAGCTTTTTATTAACACAAGTTACAACCACATACCCCCTATATAATGTGTTTTAGACTTGAAAAATTATGAAATTCCCAAGTTTTACAATATCTTCCCCCTCAAGATCCCAGGTGGGCGATATGATCATCACTTTTCCTATCACAATATTATCTGTTCATAGATACGAGATATGACATTGATATTTTCATGTATCTGGCTGATATCCATTTGGCAAAACCTCGATCCTCGCCCAAAACCATACCTTGCATTTGCCATTTCATTACGTTTCTGAAAACAACACTTTCCTGTCTATTATATCAATGCAGTTCATAAAACCTCACTTCATAATTTCTGTAAGGTAGACAAATGATTTTATTTCATTTTAATTGAGACTCTGATCTCTACTTTTTACAAATCTGCCCTTCTCTGCATTCTTATACCTTCCAGCTAAGATTGGCCTCCCATCTGCTATCCATTACAGTTCTCTTTAATTAACTGTTTCCCAAGGAGGAGGTCAGCTGTATAGGGGTCATTAAAGGTAACTTGTTAGATTGCAAGCTCTTGGTAATAATGAGACCTCTTATAGATTTGAAATCATATCTATAACACAGACGTAGCCTAAAACATTTTTGCCTCTACCATTCAGCAAAGGTTAATTGTCTCTACTTCCTATATTGTTCTTCCATGTTCATTGGGTTACTATTGTTACATGGCACAAACCTTTGATGTCATGTCTGTAGGAAACTGTCTGAATATTTTGGTAGCATCATATGCTGCTAACACATTTTGATAGCTCTACAATTGCTGGGTACTGCTTTATAAAAGTACCTGTTTTCCAGCACAACTTTGCTGTTCGAAGTTGCTGTCTGCACACTAAGGTCTACTACATGAACTTGTCTGTTTTCTCACTATGCTCTACAGGGTTCTCTCTATCACTCTCCTCAGGGCTGATGAAGGATGAGCGCCGAAATGTGTCTGGAGGCATCATATCCTGGAGAGTATCTCCTATTAATCCACCAGGCATAGTGTTCCCTATTTGTATAATGTTTAAATAGGACATGTGACTTCATTTTATAGGACACAATAGCACTTTATTTGTTACACAATTGTTCACCTATGATGGATTAACTATATACAGTGGGACATATAAGTATTTGATAAACTACCAAATTTGCACATTTTCCCACCTACAAAGAATGGAGAGGCCTGTAATTTCATCATAGGAAAACTTCAACTGTGACAGACAGACTCCCCCCAAAATATCCAGAAAATCCCATTGTATGATTTTTAAGTAACTAATTTGCATTTTATTGCATGAAATAAGTATTTGATAAAATAGAAAAACAGAACTTAATATTTGGTACAGAAACCTTTGTTTGCAATTACAGAAGTCAGACATTTCCTGTAGTTCTTGACCAGGTTTGCACACACTGCAGCAGGAATTTTGGCCCACTCCTCCATACATATCTTCTCCACATCTTTCAGGTTTCTTGTTGGGCAACATTGAATTTCAGCTCCCTCCAAAGATTTTCTATTGGGTTCAGGTCTGGAGACTGGTTAGACAACTACAGGATCTTGAAATGGTTCTTACGGAGCCACTCCTTAGTTTCCCTGGCTGTGTGTTTTGGGTCAATGTCATGCTGGAGAACCCAGTCACGATCCATCTTCAATGCTCTTTCTTAAGGCCCTGTCACACACAGAGATAAATCTGCGGCAGAGCTGTGGTTGCAGTGAAATTGTGGACAATCAGTGCCAGGTTTGTGACTGTGTACAAATTATTTCATTGCAACCACAGATCTGCCAAAGATTTATCTCTGTGTGTGACGGGGCCTTTAGGGAAGGTGGTTGTTAGCAAAAATCTCGCGATAAATGACCCCATCTATCCTCTTTTCAATACGGTGCAGTTGTCCTTTCCCCTTTGCCAGAAAGCACCCCCAAAGTATGATTTTTCCACCCCCATGCTTCACTGTTTTATTGGTGTTCTTAGGGTTGTACACATCCTTTTTCTTCCTCCAAACATGACGAGTGGAGTTGATACTCAAAAATATTATTTCGATCTCAGCTGACCACATGACCTTCTCTCATGCCTCCTCTGGATCATCCAGATTGTCATTGGCGAACTATAAATGGGTCTGGATATGTGTAGGCATGAGCAGCGGGACCTTGGGTGTCCTGCAGGATTTTAATCCATGACGGTGTAGTGTGTTTCTAATAATAATTGTTTAGACTGTGGTCCCAGCTCTCTTCAGGTCATTGAACAGGTCCTCCTGTGTAGTTCTGTACTAATTCTTGATTTTTCTCAGAATCATCCTTACTCCAAAAGGCGAGATCTTGCATGGAGCCCCAGACCAAGTAAGATTGACAGTCATGTTGTGTTTCTTCCATTTTCTAATAATTGCACCAATAGTTATTGCCTTCTCACCAAGCTGCTTGCCTATTGTCCTGTAGCTCATCCCAATCTTGTACAGGTCTACAATTTTATCCCTCATGCTCTTACACAGCTCTTTGGTCTTGGCCATGGTAGAGAGGTTGAAGTGTAATTGAGGGTGTGGACAGGTGTCTTTCATACAGGTTACGAGTTCAAGCAAATGCAATTGATACAGGTAATGAGTGTAAAGTAGGAGGGCTTTATAAATAAAAAATAACAGGTCTGTAAGAGCCATAATGCTTGCTGGTTGTTAGGTGAGCAAATACTTATTTCATGCAATATAATGTAAATTAATTATTTAGAAATCATACAATGTGATTTTCTGGATTTTTTGGAGGGAGTCTGTCTGTCACAATTGAAGTGTACCTACAATAAAAATTACAGACCTCTCCGATCTTTATAGGTGGGAAAACCTGCAAAATTGTCTGTGTATCAAATACTTATTTTTCTCACTGTATGTTACTCCTTTGTATTTTCATAATTTGAAAATGTTTTGCAGTAGTATGGAATGTGCATCACTTTTTTTGTATAGACCAAGAACAGCAGAAAATCCAGCGAAGCATGCAAGGCTAAAAATTAAAAATTAGCTTTTATTTGTAACATTAAAAGTCTATAAAGGCACTGGCATATTCATGCCATATACAGTATGGCTCGGTGCTATACTGTACCGTCAGCATGAATATGCCAGTGCATATAGACTTTTAATGCTACAACTAAAAGCTAATTTTTAATTTGTATCTGTGGATGCCTAGTTGGATTTTCTCCTGTCCTTGATCTATTATTGTGCCGTGACTCCGTACCGGATTCCATTATACAGTGTCTACTGAGCAAGGTGCATTCCAGCACACCTGCAAAGCAGTGAGCGGTTTCTATTTTCTTTATTTACGTTTTACTCTTTTTTCTTGTATATTTACTATATATATATATATATATATATATCTATATATATATATATATTGTGAGACTCATGTGGGATTAGTGGATGAGGGCAGGTATATCTCACCCCGGTATCGGTCCTATGTGACTTAGCCTGGTCAGGATCACCTGGCTGCTAATGGATTAATGGGAGGTGAAGGACGGAGGTAAAAGGAATCTGGGAAGTTGGGGGAGGGTCTCCATCTGGAAACACAGTAAGCCTGTCTGTGTAGGAGACACTTGTGAGGAGCAGTGCCTGATGTTTGTATGGTTTAGCTGGAAGGGAAAAGCCCTCCAGTTGGTAGTTAGGATATTATCCTGTATAGTTAGCGCCGGACAGGCAAGGATTTATTTTGTTGGTGTTTTTCTTTTGTTTATGCTTCACTGCAATAAACCTGACCAAGTGTCAGTTACACCTTGAATTCGGCTGTCTGCCTGAGGTGAATACGTGCCCTTTGAACCCAGCAAAGGCGATCCCTTAACGTGTTATCACATTGTGGTGGAGAATGCGGGCAGCACGTTAAAGCGCATCATAATGGATGATGTGGTGAAAGCGCTGGTACAATCCGCAGCTGTGCAGCAAGAAGCTAATCGCTTGATGTCGGCACAGTTGAAGGAACTGGTGGAATCGATGGTTAGAGACTGCCAACTTTTGCAGCAGGTGGCGCAGCGTCTGGCGACCGTACCTGAGAATAATGCGGAGGCTGACCAGACGGTGATTCATGTGAGTCGGTACTGGCAGAAACTTACCACAGAGGATGATGTTGAAGCTTACCTAACCACCTTTGAACGGACGGCGGAGCGGGAAAAGTGGCCAAAGGAGCGATGGGCCGACTTGCTTGCACCGTTTCTGGCAGGTGAGGCCCAAAAGCCTACTTTGATCTTGAGCCTGAAGCTGCGCACGACTTTGATAAACTAAAAGCCGAGATCCTGGCCCGGCTGGGAGTGACGACGGCCGTGCGAGCACAAAGAGTTCATCAATGGACTTATCAGCCCGATAAACCACCGCGGTCACAGATGTTTGACCTCATTCACTTGACCAAGAAATGGCTACAGCCCGAGGTTTTTGACGCCGCCAGAGATGGTACAAAGAATCGTCCTTGATAATACCTAAGGGCTCTACCGCCAGCTCTGAGAAAATGGGTGAGCCATGGAAACCCCACGACAGCAGATCAGCTAGTGGATCTAGTGGAGCGTTATTCTTTGACAGAAGGACTTATAGACGATTCTACACATCCTCCCTCATCCCCTTCTCGACGAGGATCTGGTAAGACTGTTCCAGGGTCTAGGGGAGAAGGAGGAAAAAGTACTAAGGCAGTGGAGGAGGAAAATAGGACTGCTGGCCCTGTGAGGCCTAAGGTGCCAAACTATGCTCTTAGCAAGGGGCCCGTGAGGTGTTTCTGCTGCCAGGAGGTGGGCCACATTGCTGCAAACTGTCCAGTAACTGCAGAACCGATGCAGTGCGATGTCACAGACTTTGAAAAACGCATGGCTATGGTTGCACGGGTAGTGTGTATTGCGGCATGTCAAGGCGATATGAAAAAACACCTGTGTGAAGTGTCCATTGATGGCAATACTGTTGTTGCACTATTAGACTTGGGAAGTGTGGTGACTTTGGTAAAGGCCAGTCTGGTAGCAGTCCCGATGGGACCGTCAGATAAATTTTCTGTGACATGTGTGCATGGAGACACCTGCTCGTACCTCACAATGGTCTCCTGCATTACTATGTCCTATGGGTCTGTGCATCATAAGGTGGGACTAGTACCAGCATTATTGCATGATATCATTTTGGGCAGGGATTTTCCCCACTTCTGGCAGTTGTGGGAGAACCAATTAGTACCCCAGGGTAGCCGCACAGATGGTCCTTCCCCCACACCTTGTGTGGGCCCGGAGCCACTAGAGGATGCCCCACAAGAGGAGTCAGAGATGGAATCCTCTGAGACCAACCTCGAGTTCCTATTTTCAGTTCTGGCGGGCGATACCGATGAACCCAGGGCAGAGGTAGACGTAGGCGGCTGTCAACCTTCTGGTTGGCTGAATTCGGAAGTCCAGAATGATGACTTCCAAAGTGAGCAAATGAGAGATCCTACCCTGTCTCGGGCTATAAAAAATGTTAAAATGATAAACGGGGTGCAAGTGGATACAGGTACTAGGCTGGCTTACCCCTACATGGCCCTGGAGAATGACTTTCTCTATCAGATAGAGAAGAAGGGGGACGACACAGTGCAACGATTGGTTGTGCCGAAACCCTACAGGCAGAGAGTGCTGGACCTGGCACACGGACACGTGATGGGTGGTCACCTGGGGGTCCAAAAAACCATCGAAAGGATATTACACTGTTTTGTTTGGCCCGGCATGCATCACAATATTCGCACCTATTGCGAGTCTTGTCCCGACTGCCAAATCTCTGCACCTAGGCCCCGTTTCTGTAACCCTTTAGTACCTCTGCCCATCATCGAGATCCCATTTGAGAGGATTGGGATGGATCTAGTGGGACCCCTCCCCTAGTCTGCACGAGGACACCAGCACATCCTTGTCATCGTGGATTATGCCACACGTTACCCCGAGGCTATCCCTTTGCGTAACACGACCACCAATTGCCAAGGAGCTGGTCCATGTGTTTAGTCGGGTCGGTGTCCCAAAACAAATACTCACAGACCAAGGGATCCCCTTTATGTCCAAAGTAATGAAAGAGCTCTGCGGGCTGTTACAAATAGCACAGTTACGCACCTCCGTGTATCACCCTCAAACGGACGGACTGGTCGAACGGTTTAACAAAACCTTGAAACAGATGCTCCGTAAGGCGATAGACAAGGACGGGAAGAACTGGGACTACTTACTCCCGTAATTGCTTTTTGCCATCCGGGAAGTGCCCCAGTCTTCCACCGGGTTCTCTCCTTTCGAGCTTCTGTACGACCGACGTCCCCGTGGACTGTTAGGTATCGCTAAAGAAACCTGGGAGGGACAGCAAAGGTGATCCCTTAACGTGTTATCACAATATATATATAGCTATATATCCAGCTGCATGATAGAATAGCAGACATCTTTTCAACTGTTGAATTGACATCATGCACACCAGAGAAGCCCTAAGCAACAGGACCAGACAGCAGATGAGGAACTTAGCAGGTAAGGTCTGTCAGCTTGGTTCTGGGGCACATTATACTGTAAGTAGTGGGCTATAAAGGTATTCTACTATATGGTGGGCTATGGGGAAATTATACAGTGTATAGGATATTATGGAGGCATTATATAATAATGATTGGGATCCTTCTCCATTCCTTTGGTTTGGTTTGCAGCATATCCATTTTGCACATTAATTCCACTTGATTGTTCCTAAAACAGAAAAAAAAACAAATCCTCTAACATAAATATGAAAGTAGCCTGAAGGTGCATTTACTCTGCCTGATTATTATTAGGGAAGTAGTCTTTCTAGAAACGTTTTTTTACCGCAATAATCGGACAGCAGAAAAAGGCTGCTGATCTTCACAGCAAATTCCTCATTTCTTGGGTCCAATGATATAAACTTGATAAAAAAAAATCATTCTTGGCAGCGTAGGGACCTCTGTATACAGAACATGAGCTGCTGAGAACAATGACATCCAATGCACACAGAACGAATCATCACTGGTTCTTCTATGTGTGTTGGAGATGCGTTCGGCCTGTGTAAGAAACTAAAAACCGGCTGCCAATGAGCAAACAAGTACGGCTGGTTTCACACATCCGGCATTTCGCCGCTTTTTGGATCTATCACACTCCAGTACAGTGCAATACAGTACAGTGGCATCGCAGCAAGCTCCGATCACATGCTCCGGTCATGACCGGAGCTTGCCACAATGCCATTGTACTGTATTGCACTGTACTGGAGTGTGACGGATCCGGCAAAGCAGCGAAATGCCTGATGTGTGAAACTGGCCTAACTGATCAGTGGTTATTTAATGCCACAAATCATACAATGTAAGCCCACTTTACTAGCTGCTATTCTTATTATGTTCTCCTTTTCCCCTTGAGCATGTGCATATTTGTAAATACCGAAATGAGGTTTTAGAGGTAGCGCTCCGCTACGCGATAGATTGGACTAGTCCGACATAGTCACCAATGCTCATGTTTGACTTTCTTTATGCCAAGTATACAATTGTTTTTAAAAATATAGTAAAGCACAGCATATGAGTTGCAAAAAAATATACATCTGGCATAAAGATGGTCATACGTAAGCATATTTGTACCAAATTTGATTATTACAATTTATGGCTCTGCAGAAAACTGATTGAATATGTTTTTCTGGAGTTTTTTTTACATGTATTTGTGATGCCCTGAACTAGCCAGGTAGTCACAGGTAGGCCCCCTGCACAAACACCAGCCCCTAAAAAGGTATCAGCAGCCAACCTAAAAACCCTGAGTCTCCCCTCTCAGGTCTTGACGTTCACACCCGGGGGTGAAGCCAGGCGGTTGGCCACGCCCACCGAGGATTTCGGATAGCCTGAGGCGGGAAAAACACACAGATCTGTTAGGAGGTGAAGTGGAGTAGAGAGGAGTAACGTCTGTCAGGGTTCTGGGTAGGAGCCCGGATACCCTGTGGCCCGGAGGCAGACGGTGGTGGCCACCTGCAGGAGCCGGGAAGACAGCCAGTGGATCCGTCAGGGACCGGGGCAGGGTAGTGGTCCGCCAGTACCAAACCGGGGAACCAAACGGAAACTGGAGCACCAGGAGGGGTACTCACACCCAGTACGAGGCCCAGAAGCCACTGGACCGAGTCTAATTCACTGATTGGGGTCTGTTCCTTAGGTTCTTTCACACCCAAGTCCCGACTGAAGGCAACAGCCCAACGAGGGGGATAGAAAGCCACCGCCCAGGCGTAGAGATCCAACGGGCCAGCGTCTGTGGGCAAACGGGCTCCCCTGACATCCACTAGCCGGGGAGCGGACTCCTGTCACTGAAGCGAAGGAAGTCAGCATTCTACTACAGAGGTGCAGGAGAAAGGCGGGGACCACCAACCTGAGTAAGGGGCAAAGCACAGTCGGCTGCGGGCACCGACCACCATCCTTTTGGTTTACCAGAGACTCTGGTGTATTTATAATAGTGAGTACAACAGTGCCCTCGGGCAGCGCACCGCACCATCCCGCCCGCACCTCTCGCCCAATCGGGCCCCCGGGGCCACCAAACCCTGCCCGCGGAGGGGATCAACACCAAGCTGCACAACACTGTCCCCGGGAGCCTAGTCAACGGCAGCGGTGGTGCCCACTCACTCACCACAACCAGTGGGTGGCATCACGAATTTAACCCCCAAACAACCGTGGCCCCGGCCGTGAACCTCCCCACCAAACACCACCCCTCACGTAGCACCAGCATCCCTTCAGAGCGACGTGACCCCCGAGTCCAGGAGGAGCTCGAGCCACCCACCGACGAGCACGGATCCGAGCGGCTCAGCAGCCGGCCGAGCCCTGGGGCGGTACATATTCATTTGATTAATACCAAACCTGTAATGTAGAAAACCCCTTATTCTGGATTTGTACTATGTTTTTATATGTTTCAGATTTCCTGATGCAGTGTATGTAAGTCATACACTGTTTATATGGATTTGTTTGTGTTTTGTTTTACAATGGTGGTGGCTATAGTTTTCTTTTGACTGCACAATCTTATCCCTTAAAGGAATTATCCAGGACATTTATAGGATTTCACAAATTGACTCTAAAATATGGAATACAGATATTATGCAATGTACTGTGATGATTTGGTCTTTTTTTGCCATTCCCAGTGCTCATGTCACTGACCCATATTTGCATAAAGATGATTGTAAGGTGACTATAAAGGAGTACACAGTGTGCGAAAAATGGCCAAATCCTACCAGGATCCTTGCACTATATTAGAATTTATTTATTTGGAAAACTAAAGTTTCCAAAAGTTTTATTATAAAAGTAGTATGATATGGGAATCACTGCGTAACTTTTGTATTTGATTACATTTTTTTGGGGATGGGTGTGGTAAAAGGGTAAAATGTATTATTAGAGGCTGTTTTGAAATCATGCTGTTTTGCTGTTTTTTTATAGCAGCATTTCTTGTTAATTTGTTAAAATGTGTTATAATTAGAGATGAGCAAAATGATTGAATGTGGAACGATTTAGAGTAAATTTTTTTATTTAATTTGCAGACGCTGGCCAATTCTAACAATTAACATTTTGACTTTCACAAATAACCAAAAAAATGCCTTTTATACCCATTGCAGAAATTTGCATTAGCCATGGAAGGCTATGTTCTAAAACGATGTCGTTGGGGTCACGGATTTTGTGACGCACATCCGGCCGCGTTAGCGATGTCGTTGCGTGTGACACCTATGAGCGATTTTGAATTGTTGCAAAAACGTTCAAAATCGCTAATCAGTGACATCACCCCCTAATTTCAATTATCGTTGCTGCTGCAGTAACGATGTTGTTCCTCGTTTCTGCGGCAGCACACATCACTATGTGTGACACCGCAGGAACAAGGAACCTCTCCTTACCTGCATCCCGCCAGCAATGAGGAAGGAAAGAGGTGGGCGGGATGTTCGTCCCGCTATTCTGAGCCCCTCCGCTTTGATTGGGCGGCCGCTTAGTGACGTCGCTGTGACGTCGCAGTGACGCCGAACACACCTCCCCCTTGAGGGAGGGATTGTTCGGCAATCACAGCAACGTCGCAGAGCAGGTATGTGCGTGTGACGCTGCCGTAGCGATAATGTTCGCTACGGCAGCGATCACCACATATCGTTACAACGACGGGGGTGGGTACTATCGTGCTCAACATCGCTAGCAATTGCTAGCGATGTCGTAGCGTGTAAAGTAGCCCTTAGGTGTGAATATGTGTGCTTCCCCTTAATTCCTTGCATCTATCACATCATATAGTATAGCACAGGCAAAAGCCTAGCAGAATATGCAGCAGTCATCTAAGGGTGATTTAGAAATGAGAACCTTAAGGGTCATTTACACGCTGCGACATCGCTAACGATATATTATCGGGGTCACAGTGTTTGTGACGCACATCCGGCGTCATTAGCGACATCGCAGCGTGTGACACCTAGGAACGACCTTAAACGATTGCAAAAGAGTGAAAAATCGTTGGTCTGTGAGGCGTCGTTCAACAACCAAAAATCGTTGTCTGGTCAGTAGCGAGGTTGTTTGTCGTTCCTGCGGCACCACACATCACTACGGGTGACACCGCAGTAACGAAGAACATCTCCTTACCTGCCGTCCACCGGCAATGAGGAAGGAAGGAGGTGGGTGGCATGTTCTGGCCACTCATCTCCTCCACTCCTCTGCTATTGGTTGGCCACTTAGTGACGCCTCAGTGACGTCGCTATGACGTCGAACGCACCTCCCCCTTGAAGGAGGGATTGTTCGTCGGTCACAGCTGAAAAGGTATGTGCGTGTGACGCTGCCGTAGCGATAATGTTCGCTATGGCAGCGATCACCAAATGTCGCACGAACGACGGGGCGGGTGCAATCGCGCACGACATCGCTAGCTATCGCTGGCGATGTCACAGCGTGTAAAGCACCCTTTAGTCCTCACAGTTCAGTAACAGAGATTGGGAAGGAAGGCCCAAAACCTTGAAAAAGCACTCCAGATAGTATTGTGTTGTACAACTGCAGCAATGAAGATGATCAGTGTAGTATTTTGTGAATAATACAGAGATTCAGTAGATCAGAGGAGAGAGCAATAGGAGAGGTGCTAGAAGCAACAGTGACATCCTCAGTATGATCGATCTGGTATGGCTGGCATCTATTCTGCTGCATTTGTATTACAATTCAGTATTTTTTCTTCATTTTTACTGCACTATAAAGCAGCAGCAAAGTAGCACAATATTTTTTATAGAAAAAAAAATCTGAACTTGGTGATGATGTGCAGTGACTGTACTGAGTTTTTGCATTAGTATTATCTCCTTTGTAAAGGAGGTAATAACTGACCTTTAAAAATACAAAATAAAACTTCCCAAAATCCATGCTCCTAGAGTTGGGTGGATAACTTAAAATTCAAAATTGCCAACTTCACTCAAGCTCCCCCCCAAATAAATAAATAAATACATAAAAATAAAATACAAATAAGATAATTTATTTCCTGCAAATTTCAATTATGAAAAGCGACTACTTGCCCGGAAAAAGGAAAGAAAAGGAAAAAGAGAGAGATCGAATTAGCTGGGAGGGGATTAATATGGCCCCCCCCTTGTTTGTAGCATGTGAGGAATAAAAACAGAAAAGGTTATTCTTAAGGTCCAGTTATTTTAGGATATCTCAGATCAATTATTTCAGGCACACTGAGTCACTCTACAGGTATATCACTTCCGCATATCACTTGAATCTTTAGTATTCACAGATTGAGACTCATTTTCAATCTGTTTTAGGCCCCCTTCACACGCACGTGAAAAACACGTGTGTGTCTTACGTTCCGTTTTTCAGGTCCGTGTTCCGTATTTTATGTTCATTTCTCTGGTACGTGTGACATCCATGTGATGGCGTATGCTAGCCGTGTGTGCGTGTGGAATGTCCATGTGTGCATGAGATACGTACGTGTAATGTCCGTGTGTTCTCCGTGTGAAATGTTCCGTGTGTGTGCACAATGACGTTGCCGTTGAGTCCTCCACCCGAGACCACAACTCACCTGTGACTTTATCGCTGATCGCGCAGCTCACTTCAGTCACTCGGGCGACTTGCTGTCACAGTTCAAGGATCCAGCGGTGGCCGCGAGTAACCTGAGTGACGTCAGCGCTGATCGCGCGACTCACTTCCAGTGGTGCTGGCAGGAGCGGCGATGTTCTACTGCAGCTCTTGTCAGCTTCATGTAGCTGAGCTGAGAGCGTCGCGGGACCTCTGTGGATTACATTGGACATGGAGGGGTTTTGGGGGCTTAATAAAGTGGTGAATGAGGGTGACTTTTATTGTTTATTATTTCAAATAAAGGATTTTTTGACTGTGTGTGTTTATTTACTTTAACTTACATGTTAATCATGGAAGGTATCTCAGGGAGCTATGGGTTGCTGCCATTAACTCCTTATTACCCCTATTGCCACTACACCAGGGCAATTCGGGATGAGTCGGGTAGAGTCCCGGAACTGTCGCATCTAATGGATGCGAATGGATTTGGGGATAATGAAAAAACCACGGTGTTGGCTGCGCTGCTATTAAAGTAGACCTGAGGAAGGGGGAACATTTAACCCCGAAACGCGTTGTGGCTTATAATCTTGCAATAAAAAAAGTTTTTTGGAACAATACCATCATCTTTATGAACTTTAATAGCAGCGCAGCCAACACCGTGGTTTTTTCATTATCCCCAAATCCATTCTCATTCTCCTTCCTGGAGTGCACGGGGCTGCTGCAGCTGTTCCAAGACTCTGCCTGAATCACATCAAGCCTCTGAAGGGCCGGTGAGTCACCGGCATCGTTTCTACGGGTCCGTCCACCACAAAGGAGGAGCTGCATCTCAGCGCTGGTCTGACGGCTGTGCTCTCCATGTGGGATATCGATCGCGTGAGCGGCGGCCTGAGCTGGAAATACTGCGGGCTGGAAAGGACGAGATTCCCGCTGATGCCATAGCGGTACACCGTGGACCTCCCTTCGGCTGTCTCCCCAGTGTTGTACCTGACGTACAACAGGATCAGGTGAGTGTGACCATCACACTGCACACGTAATAAGTTATCATTAGATTTTACACAGGAGCGCACCCTCTTTTTCTTTTATCTAATGGATGCGGCAATTCTGGGCGGATGCTGGCTGATATTGTTAGGCTGGGGGGCTCCCCATAACGTGGAGCTCCCCATCGTGAGAATGTTGTGTGGCTTTACCCTGGCTGGTATCCAAATTGAGGTGGACCACACATCGTTTTTTTAATTATTTATTTATTTATTTTACTGCTCGATATTGACACGCCCACCGGCGGCTGTGATTGGTTGCAGTGAGACAGCTGTCACTCAGCGTGGGGGCGTGTCTCACTGCAACCAATCATAGGCGGCGGAGGGCGGGGAAAGCAGGGAATACAAGATTGAATAATGAGCGGCCGGCATTTTCAACAAAAGTAGAAGCCGCCGGAGCTTTTTTAACAGCTGTGCAGCGCCACGCCAGTGATCGGGGATCGGTGAGTATGAGAGAGGGGGAGAGACTGACCGACGGACTGAGGGAGATTGACTGACATACACAGAAAAAAATGATTGAGCGACATCGCTTCAAAAAAAGCACAAAATGGACACGGACCATATGGAGATGCATCCGTGTCACGTACGTGTGCTCACGGACCCATTGAGTTTGATTGGTGCACGTGTGCGTGTTCCGTGAGGAAAACGGACATGCATCCGTGTTTTACGGACAAACAAACGTATCACACACCGTATAGAGTAACTCACGTGTAACTCCATACATTGATTAACATTGGAGTACGTGTGTTCGTGTCTCCGGTACGTGCAGGAACGGACCTAACACGTACCGGAGACACGTGCGTGTGAAGGGGGCCTTAGTAGTAGTACACCACAATCAGATTAGGCCTTTTTCTATTATTTTTATGTGGAATAAACTGTGCTTTGATCTACTATCTTTACACTGTACATGCATAGAATGGCGCTCTTTGGTAGTTCCCCATTTTTTATATTGCCTTGATGGTCCCCCTGATTGGCTACCCTAGCATGTGATGTGTTACATTCAGTGAATTATGAGGAAGACAATGCAGCCATGCTGGACACCATTAGACTGCTTGAACAGTGTATGGAATTGTGCCGGGCATTTTTTTTTACTGATCCTTGCAAATCAATTATCATTGTTTGAATTCATGAGAACCTAAAAATGTCAGTAAATTTGACTCAAAGTTGATCCACTGCAGATCTATCCACTCCTCTCCCACATACCACGGCTACTAAACCGAAGCATCACCACCACCCTCAGCACAGCCATCTAGCCGGTGGTATTATCAAATGTAGAAATAATTGACCTTGTTTGCCTCTGGCAAGTATATCAGTTATTAGGAAGCAGAGGGAATAATGAAATGAATGTTACCTCTGATGGTGATACCGTCAGTTTGCTTTGCTGCAAGAACGGTCTACATGATCACAAATAATTATGAGGCATAATTTTTGTCAAATTTTTTTTATAAAAATATAAAAAACATGAAAAGTTTGTTAGTTTATTGTATAACTAAATGGGTCATTAATTCAGTTACCATTCATTTTGACGTTAGCTCACTGTGTGTCACATATAAACATACTTCTGCAACCTCTTCCCTAGTCATAAGGCAATGCCTCAATAAAAACACAGTTACAACTGGACACCGGCGGCATATGGGAATTTTGCTTGTAGATTTGCTGAGACTGGTTGTCCCTTTCCTGTCCACTTGTGTTTTGATGCAGTGAGCTGGTATGTAATTAGCTCTCTCCTGGGAGCCATGGGTAGGTCTCCCTTTTAAGGAAATCCAAGCACACAGTCTTTAGTTGGCAATTATTAGCTCTGCTAGACCTACCTGGTCTTTCTGTTATTTTGCTTTGTGCTATTTAGTATTTCCTTTTGTCTGACCTTGGCTTGAATTTTGACCACCCACTTGCCTCCTTATTTTGCTCCTGTTGTAACTTCTCAATATTGACCCCATATGACAACTCCTCTTGCCTCTGGTTCTCTCCTATGATTGGCATCCCTTCCATGGAAAAAAAAATTAGCAAACCCTGTTGTAAGACCACATGCCTTTACAGGGGTTAAAAGGTGAAGACCAAGGTTCCTCTAGAATCTGCCAGATAGAGTGGCGTGTACCAAATCTGGGTGAAGTAGGCTTTTTCAGCTTTAGAGAGCATAAAAGAGGTTAGATCAAATCATAGGAGACCTCTGAGTGCTACCCACATCTTTTCAGGACAATTGGAGGTTTTGCCATATTAAGAGTCACAGCAACTTTATTAGCTGTAAATTGAATTATTTGGGAAAATGAATCAAATATGAAAACTTGATCAAAACACTGGCTGATAGTCATTAGGCCTTCAGACAGAAGAGACAGATTTATGATATTATTACACCCCCATCTGACGTATACAGAGTAGGAATTTGCCTTGAATTTTGGCAAAAATTGGATTCTCTTGATTCCAAGTTCTTTTTCAGTTTGGTTTCTGCAAATTGTATAGGACTGGTAAGTGGTTAAAAAAGAGAATTTTGTTACTTACCGTAAATTCTTTTTCTTATAGTTCCGTATTGGGAGACCCAGACCATGGGTGTTTAGCTTCTGCCTCCGGAGGACACACAAAGTACTACACTTAAAAGTGTAGCTCCTCCCTCTGAGCTTATACACCCCCTGGTAGCCAGTCCTAGCCAGTTTAGTGCAAAAGCTGAAGGAGAATAGCCACCCACAAGTAGAACCGAGTAAGAACCGGAACAACCGGAGACTCTGTCCACGACAACAGCCGGTGATAACACACGGAATAAGAAAATTGCCAACAGGCAACAGGGAGGGAGCTGGATCTCCCAATACGGAACTATAAGAAAAAGAATTTACGGTAAGTAACAAAATTCTCTTTTTCTTCATCGTTCCTTTGGGAGACCCAGACCATGGGACGTTCCAAAGCTGTCCCTGGGTGGGAATAAACAGAAAAAACTAAGAAGTAGGCGGAGCCTAACTTCACAAGTGGGCGACAGCCGCCTGAAGGATGCGTCTGCCCAAGCTCGCATCTGCCGAAGCATGAGCATGCACTTGGTAGTGCTTCGAAATGGTATGCAGGCTAGTCCAAGTGGCAGCCTGACAGACTTGTTGAGCCGTAGCCTGGTGCCTAAAAGCCCAAGAGGCACCGACAGCTCTGGTCGAGTGTGCTTTGATCCCCGGCGGGGGAGGCACCTGAGTACTCTGGTAGGCGTCCGAAATGGTCGATCTAATCCAACGGGCCAAGGTCGGCTTAGAAGCAGAGAGACCCTTGCGCCGCCCTGTGGTTAGCACAAAAAGAGAGGTGCACCGCCTAAGCGCAGCAGTGCTAGCCACATAAATCCGGAGAGCACGCACCAGATCTAGAGTATGCAGCGCTTTCTCAAAGCGATGAACAGGGGCTGGACAGAAGGAAGGCAAGGAAATATCCTGGTTAAGGTGGAAGGGAGAGACCACCTTAGGAAGAAAGTCCGGGGTCGGACGGAGAACTACCTTGTCTTGGTGAAAAACCAAAAAAGGTGACTCCGAGGAGAGCTCAGCCAAATCAGAGACTCACCTGAGAGAAGTTATGGAAACTAGAAAGGCCACCTTTTGAGAAAGACGATACAAAGAAACCTCCCTAAGAGGCTCAAAGGGGGGTTTCTGCAATACCGTGAGGACCAAGTTAAGGTCCCAGGGATCCAAGGGCCGCCGATAAGGCGGAATGATGTGAGACGCACCTTGCATGAAGGTGCGGATCTGAGCCAGCCGGGCGAGACGCCGCTGGAACAGCACTGATAGAGCTGAGACTTGTCACTTGAGAGAGTTGAGGGACAGTCCTAGCTGCAGACCGGACTGTAAAAAAGACAGAAGGGTCGGCAACAAAAATGGCCAAGGAGAATGGCCGGAAGAGCGACACCAGGACAGGAAAATTTTCCAAGTCCTGTGATAGATCTTGACGGAGGAAGACTTACGGGCCTGAGTCATAGTGGAGATGACTTCAGGAGGAATATCAGAAGCCGTCAAAATCCAGGACTCAAGAGCCATGCCGTCAATTTGAGTGCCGCAGAATTTGGGCGGAAAAACGGACCTTGCGAGAGCAGGTCTGGACGGTCCGGAAGATGCCACGGCATCTCCACGGACAGTTGGAGCAGGTCCGGATACCAAGCTCGCCTGGGCCAGTCCGGTGCAATGAGGATGACTCGACGGCCCTCCATTCTGATCTTGCGCAGGACTCTGGGCAAGAGAGCTAGAGGGGGAAACACGTAAGACAGACGAAACTGGGACCAGTCTTGAACCAGAGCGTCCGCGGCGAAGGCCTGAGGATCGTGGGAGCGAGCCACGTAAACCGGAACCTTGTTGTTGTGACGGGATGCCATTAGGTCCACGTCCGGAGTGCCCCACTTGCGGCAGATTGACTGAAACACTGCCGGGTGCAGAGACCACTCGCCACCGTCCACGGATTGACGGCTGAGATAATCTGCCTCCCAGTTTTCTACACCAGGGATGTGGACTGCGGATATGGTGGACTTGGAGTCCTCTGCCCATTGAAGAATGCGTTGGACCTCCAACATTGCCAGGCGGCTGCGTGTCCCACCTTGGTGATTGATGTAGGCAACCGCTGTCGCGTTGTCTAACTGGACTCGAATGTGCCTGCCCGCCAACAGGTGGTGAAAGGCTAGGAGAGCTAGAAGCACAGCTCTGGTTTCCAGCACATTGACTGAAAGGGCTGACTCGGACAGAGTCCAAGTGCCCTGAGCTCTGTGGTGGAGATGTACCGCTCCCCAGCCGGATAGGCTGGCATCCGTGGTGAGAATCACCCAGGACGGAGCCAGGAAGGAGTGCCCTTGGGACAGGGAGAGGGGTCGAAGCCACCACTGAAGAGAGGTCCTGGTCCGTGGCGACAGAGCCACTAACCTCTGTAAGGAGGAAGGCCGCTTGTCCCAACAGCGGAGAATGTCCAGCTGCAGAGGACGCAGATGGAACTGGGCAAAGGGAACCGCCTCCATGGAAGCCACCATTTGACCCAGCACCTGCATCAGGCGCCTGAGGGAATAACAGCGGGGCCTCAGGAGAGAGCGCACCGCTAGCCGGAGAGACTGCTGTTTGATTAAGGGCAACTTCACAAGTGCCGGCAAAGTCTCGAACTGCATCCCTAGGTACGGGAGACTCTGAGTCGGAGTCAGAGTGGATTTGGGAAGATTGACAATCCACCCGAATTGGGCTAGGGTGGCGAGAGTGAGCGAAACACTCCGCTGACAGTCTGCGCTGGATGGACCCTTGACCAGAAGGTCGTCCAGATAAGGAAGCACTGCTAACCCCTGGAGGTGCAGGACCGCAATCACTGCCGCCATGACCTTGGTGAATACCCGAGGGGCCATGGCTAACCCGAAGGGGAGAGCCACGAATTGGAAATGATCCTCTCCTATCGCAAAACGTAACCAACGCTGATGTGACACTGCGATTGGCACATGTAGATAGGCATCTCTGATGTCGATGGATGCCAGGAACTCCCCTTGGGTCATAGAGGGAGGCAATGACTGATCACAGAGACTCCATGCAAAAATGCCGCACCCGGACATGCTTGTTGAGAAGCTTGAGATCCAGGATGGGCCGGAAGGTACCGTCCTTTTTTGGAACTAGGAAGAGATTTGAGTAAAAACCTCTGAACCGTTCCTGAGCGGGAACTGGGACAATCACTCCGTTTGCCTGCAAGGACGTCACGGCCTGCGAGAAGGCGGCGGCCTTGGAGCAGGGGGGAGTTGAGAGAAAAAATCTGTTTGGAGGGCTGGAAGAGAATTCTATCCTGTAGCCATGAGATGTCTCTCACCCACTGATCGGAGACCTGCTTTAACCAAGCGGCGCCAAAGTGGGAGAGCCTGCCACCGACTAAGGACGTGGCTGGAGCGGGCCGAGAGTCATGAGGAAGCTGCCTTAGTGGCAGAACCGCCTGCGGTCTTCGCAGACGCGCTTTGGGCGCCAGTTGATTTCTGATCCTTGGCTGAGTTAGCGGACGAGGCGGAAGGCTTAGAGGATGTCCAGTTGGAGGAACGAAAGGAATGAAACCTCGATTGATTCCTACCCTGGGTGGGTTTCCTGGTCTTAGATTGTGGCATGGAAGTACTCTTCCCGCCAGTAGCTTCTTTAATGATTTCATCCAGCTGTTCACCAAACAGCCGTGAACCAGCAAAAGGGAGCCCAGCAAGAAACTTCTTGGACGAAGCATCTGCCTTCCACTCTCGAATTAGCTGAAGCCACCGCAGTGCGGTGAGCAGCCTCTAGCATGGCAGACATGGCATAAGATGAAAAGGCTGAAGCCTGAGCAGTTAAGGTAACCATCTCAGGCATAGATTCCTTGGTGAGGGAATGCATCTCCTCTAGAGAAGCAAAGATGGCTTTGAGAGCCCACACTGCTGCAAAAGTCGGGGAAAACGCGGCTCCCGCAGCTTTGTACACAGATTTGGCCAGAAGGTCAATCTGACGGTCAGTGGAATCCTTAAGTGAGGTGCTGTCAGCCACCGACACAACGGTCCGGGCTGATAGCCTAGACACCGGAGGGTCTACCTTTGGGGAGTGAGACCACTCCTTGACCACCTCAGGTGGAAATGGAAACCGGTCATCAGAACCACGCTTTGGAAAGCGTTTGTCAGGGCAGGCCCTGGGTTTGGTCACAGCGGTCTGAAAACTAGAGTGGTTAAAGAACACACTCTTCACTCTCTTAGGCGAGGTAAACTGATGTTTTTCTGCCAAAGAGAGTTGCTCCTCTGATACTGGCGGATTGAGATCCAGCACAGAATTAATAGAAGCAATCAAATCACTAAGATCTGAGTCACCCTCAGAGAAATCGATGGGATACATAGGAGTCCTCTGTCAAGAATATTAGAGGCACCCTGAGAGGGGGGCTGATGGATATTCATCAAAGTCCTGGACAAAAGTCCCATGGACTCAGCAAATGACTGGGATATGGACCTAGAAAAGGACTCTACCCAGGCCGGGGGTTCAATCACAGGTGCAGCAGCAGCCTGAGAGACCACTGGGGGTGAGACTCCAGGCTGTGACACCGCCAAGTTAGAGCAACCATCACAGTGTGGATAAATGCTCGGCTCAGGCAGCAGGAGCTTACATGCAGTGCATGCAGAATAAAGCTTTGGAGCCTTGCTCCTTGTGTGAGACATGCTGCTGGAGTGGGGGCTTTGCAGAGAATGAACCCCAGGGAGAATATACAGAGGTCCACAACCGGAGACCGGCTGTGGCTTACCAGACCACTGAGCTCGGTGTTGTGTGCCCTCCAGATCCCGAAGCCCGGTCCCCCAGAGCGCAGCACCTCAGCAGTGATGCAGAATGCAGGATGTCCCAGAGCAGAGTGAACTCTGCCTGAGAAATGGAGGGGGCGGGCTAGGGGCGTTCCTATAAAAGAGCGGCAACTGGAGGGCTATAGAGACCTGCCGGGAAGGAGGGACGCCCCAGCAGTGGGGAGTGTCCCTCCCCTGTGTAGAACGGCCGCCGGGAGGAGCCGAACCTGTCCCTCTGCATGAGTGACATGCGAGGGCAGGAAAACGAAACTAGGCCTCCGGCGAAGCCGGGGCCTAAATTTAAGCGGCGAGGCCGACAAGCAGGCACCATCGGCGCGGTTTTCAGGCAAAAGCTGGAGAACCCGCCGGAAAAGTTAAAAACAATCACATACAGCATACTCTCCCCTTACAATAAAGAACCGGGACCCCCAACATAAACGTCTCAGGTACTTAGCTGCTGAGACGCAGGGCCATGTCCCTGGGGATGAGTGCTCCGGTCCAACAGAATCCTCAAGGGGCTGTGGATGGAGACCGGACTCCTGCCAGGCATGGAGACCGTGCTGGCTCCCACTTCAAGCCAGAGCCCAAAAGGGATGGTGAAGGAGCGCGGCATGTAAGGCTTCAGCCTTGTAAATCAACCTTAACAACACCGCCGACACAGTGGGGTGAGAAGGGACATGCCGGGAGTCCAGACATGGACCCGCTTTTCTTCAAACTCTTTCCAAAAGTCAAACAATCAGATGAGAATGCATGTGTCGATGTATGACCTCATAAACACAAAGCGATAAACTGACTAGGACTGGCTACAAGGGGGTGTGTAAGCTCAGAGGGAGGAGCTACACTTTTAAGTGTAGTACTTTGTGTGTCCTCCGGAGGCAGAAGCTAAACACCCATGGTCTGGGTCTCCCAAAGGAACGATGAAGAAATTTGATCTCTCACCACTCTCTCCAGATTCTATTTTCTACTATCATTCAATGTCTTTTTGGGGCATCTGCAGTCTGCACCTAAGGTTTCTCGAGTTAAGTAGGGCATCTCATCATGAACCTTTGAGGGAATGAGTAGGCCTCGACAGGGGACTTCTTGGAGCTGGAAGCCCATTTGGAAATTGATGATGTCCCAAGAAGAAGTCACAGGTGGTGGGAGAAGCAAGTCACTAGGTATTCATATATTTTTTTTCATTATACTCTGGAGATAAATTAGAGCATAAGAAAAAGAATCTTAATTGCTTAAACTTAATAAAAGTTTTAAAATAATTAATAATTGTAAATTTCATTTCCTAGCTAAATTAGAGCAAACTGCTAAATTTTAATTTTGGCAGATTTGCTTATCACTAAAACAAAGTGCTTATTAGTTAAAGCAGGAGCAGCGCTATTCCTGCTCTAGCATACTAGTGGTGTCAATTATAAAACACTTGATACTAAAGTAGATAAAAAATATCTCTTGACTGAGCACGCTTATTGCAACCATTAGTGCTTTCTTACAAACATTGCAAAAGAGGTATCCTCCCCTACCATGTGTCATGGCTCTACTCTAGGGTTCGAGCCGGTGATCGTTGGTCAGTTTTCCTCTTGGTTGGACCACAGCCTGTTTTGTGTTAGTCCAGCTTCTGAAGTATCTCTTGTCTTTCCTTCTTTTGCTGTGCCTTTTTTAATTCACTTCTATTCAGGTGTGTGCTCTTTCTTGCTTTGTTTACCCAATCACATTTTGGAAGGGGCTATTTATACTCACTACTCACATGCCTCAGTGCTGGCTGTATTTCTGGTTGGCTGTTTGTCTGGGGTCCCAGCTTCTTGGTTAAGGTTTTCTTACTGAGACATCGCTATTGCTATTCCCTGCAGTTTGTGTGAATCCCTTCCCAGTTATCTCTTATTTTGTTTCATTTAGGTTTGGGAGGGTTTGGGTTTCCACTTATTCTGTTATACTTTTTTGGTTTCTTGTATTTCATCATTCCTATCCGACTGTGTTTGCATGTTCCTAGCCCTGTGTCTCACCCTCTGCTTGTGTGCACTTCATTTATGTTTATTAATTTTTTTTGTTACACTTGGTTTATAGGGTGCCGTTAAGGACATTCAGGGTCAGCCATCGATGAGTAGGAGTGCCATTATGGGATCTTAGAGTACCAACCTCTGCTGTCAGGCAGGGAGAAAACATGGTCAGGTCTAGGGCAAGAACTATCCTGTTTTGGGACCTGGGACTTTCTGGTTTTACATCTATCTTGGTTTTTCCATCCCTATGAGAGTGTTAAGCGGGCTTTACACGCTACGATATCATTGCCGATATCGCTAGCGTGCGTACCCGCCCCCATTTTTTGTGCGACACGGGCATATCGCTGCACATCGCGCACAAAATCGCGCACCCCCATCACACAGACTTACCTGCTCTGCGATGTCGCTCTGGCCGGCGATCCGCCTCCTTTCTAAGGGGGTGGGTTGTGCGGCGTCACAGCGTCATCACACGGCAGGCGGCCAATAGAAGGGGAGGGGTGGAGATGAGCGGGACATAAACATCCTGCCCACCTCCTTCCTTCCGCATAACCGGGGGACGCAGGTAAGGAAATGTTCGTCGCTCCTGCGGTGTCACACACAGCGATGTGTGCAGCCGCAGGAACGAGGAACAACATCGCTAATGAGCGTTAAAACTTTTTGGTATAAGGACGACCTCTCCACGGCAAACGATTGTGGCCGCTTTTGCGATCGTTTTAGGTCGCACAAAAGTGTCTGCGATATCATTAATGACGCCGGATGTGCGTCACTAACGGCATGACCCCGACGATAAAACATTAACGATATCGTAGCGTGTAAAACCCCCTTTAGGGTTCAGCTGTAACACCATGTAGCTTGATAAGGCTGAGCAATGGTTAACCACAGCAGAAGATATGTAGCAAGAGCTCCCTTGCATATCAGGTATGTTTTTCCTGAACAAGCCTGCATACTAGGGGATCTTGATGACTTTAGAAATAAGTCGAGGTGCAGCAACTTCAGAATCTATTCTTGCCAATGCACTCAGTTAAAAAAGAAGATTTGTAAAAAAAATCGGTTTGTGTTCTGAGAGCCGTAAGTTTTTATTTTTCCATTTATGGTGTTACTGTATATACCAGGATTTGAGAGCTGTATACCAGGATTTGGGATATATATATATGCCAAGATTTGGGACATATATTTAACAAGGTTTGAATACTTTCCGTTCCCACTGTATGTGAGTACTTGTTTTTGCATGGTGAGCTGATGTTTTTATTGATATTTTGGGTACATTTGAGAATTAGATTTTCTTTCATTATATTTCTTAGGGAGGTGCAGTGACCGAAAGAAAATAAATCTGGTGGGTTTTTTTCTTTTCTTTTCCTGGCTTTCAGGTTAAGCAGTTTAAAATTTTGGTTTATCAGACTTTTAAGAACGCAGGCATACTTTTTTCAGAATTTTTTAATTTTCTTATTTCTTTTTACAGGGGGAAAAAAAAGAGTGATTCAGATTTTATATATACATTTTTAAAAAACTTTATTTCTAAATTTATTTTACATTATTATTTGTTCTCTTCTGGTATTTGATTGCTTGTTCCGTATACTGCGGGATGGGTCTATAGGAACAGGAGGACATTGGCACCAACAATTCCCAATATGATTGTAACTCCTGACTCAGCTTTGAACCCACTCTATATACTATCACCCGATGTGTGATCTAAAGCGGGCTTTACACGCTACGACATCGCTCAAGTGATCTCGTTGGGGTCACGGAATTTGTGACGCACATCCGGTCGCTTTAGCGATGCCGTTGTGTGTGGCACCTATGAGCAATTTTGCATCGTCGCAAAAACGTGCAAAATCGCTCATCGGTGACATGGGGGTCCATTCTCAAATATCGTCACTGCAGCAGTAACGAAGTTATTCTTCGTTCCTGCGGCAGCACACATCGCTCCGTGTTACACCGCAGGAACGAGGAACCTCACCTTACCTGCGTCCCGGCCACAATGCGGAAGAAAGGAGGTGGGCGGGATGTTATGTCCCGCTCATCTCCGCCCCTCCGCTTCTACTGGGTGGCGGTTCATTGACGCTGCTGTGACATCGCTGTAATGCTAAACGAACTGCCCCCTTAGAAAGGAGGCGGTTCGCCAGTCACAGCGACGTCGCAGGGAAGGTAAGTAGTGTGAAGGGTCCGGGCGATGTTATGCAACACGGGCAGCGATTTGCCATGTCGCACAACCGATGGGGGCGGGTACCCACGCTAGCGATATTGGTACCGATATCGCAGTGTGTAAAGCGGCCTTAAGTCACACATTGGGAAAGGGTTAAATATAGTGCTGTGCAAGTACATGTGGAATGGATGGATTACAGTATACATTTTTTCTATATCTCATGATTAGACCAATATAGTAGCTTAGATCCTGCTGAACTTGGAAACCAAAGTATCTATTTTCTGTTTTACTCATTTTGATAATAAGAGGCTTAAATGCAAGATTAGAGGTCTACAGGAGGATACACAGTCCCAAGACTTGGTGCTTATACATTGTTGCCATGTCTTGTTTTCATAATGCAAATGGAAATCTGTTGCTAATAATGTGTTAGCTGCACAAAAATTTAATTTGGATTTCACAAGCTTTTCTTACGAAAATAAAATAATAGAAAAAAAGTCAAATAAAAAGGCTGAGAAAGATATAATCATAAAAAACAACTCAAAACAAAATGCTGTAACTTGGAAATGCTGAGCATCTGGCACGTCTCGGCTTGTTTGATGCGCAGCTGAGATGAAGAATCTTCTTAGTATTTTGTTATTTTGTAGCCTGCAGCACTGTGTATTCTCTAGGCTCTTATTTTTTGCTATTTTGCTGGGAAAGTCAAAGGAAAGATTTGGAAAACTAATAACACATTTCCTTTCCATCTATTGCCTCTTACTGGCCTGCACGTTTAGCCTGGATTTTACTTAGTTCATCCTTTCAATTTCATGGACATATTAAAGGCTTCTTTAAATGATCTTTCATTTGTTTGTCCTTATTTACTTGACTTCTGGATCTGTAAATGAAAGATGTAAATGTAGTTTATATACTCAATATGTGAGCAGACTGCATGGCTCTGATAGGATGGGAATTATCACTTTGGCCATTCTTACTTATGTCTAAAAATGGGCACATAACATTAGATAAGAGGACTCGTATCCAGAATAATAGTTAAAAGGAAAAGTGGGGGATCAAGAAGAAGGTTTAATATTTTCAGAGGCCTCAACAAACAAACATGTGATAGGAAGGCTCCAAAAATGAAATAGTATGAGTGTCATTCGCATAGATTAGCAAGTTCAAGATCACCATAAAAGTAGCCATACAAATGTACTGACATACCATGAACTTCTGTGAAAGGATAAAGGGTCATGCAATGGTCGCTGTTTGACCATAGCACCTCCAACATAAGCTCTTAAGGCCACGTCTCACCAAGCGACATCGCTAGCGACATCGCTGCTGAGTCACGATTTTTGTGATGCAAAAGCGATCTTGCTAGCGATGTTGCTGTGTGTGACATCCAGCAATGACCTGGCCCCTGCTGTGAGGTCACCGGTCGTTGCTGAATGTCCTGGACCATTTTTTGGTCGTTGCTCTCCCGCTGTGAAGCACACATCGCTGTGTTTGACAGCGAGAGAGCAACGATATGAATGTGCAGGGAGCAGGGAGCCATCTTCTGCAGACACTGGTAACCAAGGTACACATCGGGTAACCAAGCAAAGGCTTTGCTTGATTACCCGATATTTACCTTGGTTACCAGCATCCGCAGCTTCTAGAAGCCGGCTCCCTGCTCCCTGCACATGTAGCCAAGGTACACCTTGGGTAACTATAAGCAAAGCGCTTTGCTTAGTAACCCGATGTGTACTATAGTTACCAAGCACAGCGTTGTTACATGGGTCACTGGTGGCTGATCTCTGATCGCTGTGGAGATCTGCCTGTTTGACAGCTCACCAGCGACCATGCAGCGACGCTCCAGCAATCCCTGCCAGGTCAGATCGCTGGTGGGATCGCTGGAGTGTCGCTAAGTGTGACGGTACCTTTACGTCACCTCTTGAAAATCTTCCCTCAACATCATATTGACTATTAAATGGATTGTTAGAAATGTAAATTACTTGTAAATAGCAATACAACCACAAGGACTCTTACAATCATCCATCAATTTACATTAATTTTCTAATAACTCAAGATTAAACTACATGGATTTAGAAATGGAGCCATTGAGGCGACTACAGTTTTGAGGTAGTTGAGACCCAACGAATATTTCACATTTCAAAAAACAGTCTCTTATATAAAAGATGAGATGAATCTGGCACTCCCTGCGATTGAAGTAAAAAGCTTGATCTATTTAGTAATTAAAACCAAAATTGAATAGTTAGTTGCATTTCCCCATTATTTTTCTTTCTCCATTGCGCTGCATACCGTTCCACTCTACTTCTGGCAATCTGTCTGATGAAGGTCTGAGTTTTAGACCGAAACGTTACCGAACTGATTGTTTAATTATCAATGGCAATTACTAAATAAATCAAGCTTTTTGCTTCAATCACAAAGGGAGTGCCATATTAATTTTTTACATATTAAAAAATGAGTGGTATCCCATCTGAGCACCCCATAATCCATTTTCTGACAGAGTATCTGGTATTCATTTTCTATAAAAATATCAGATGCAGGATGTGTGAGGTGCAGATCATTGCTTATCTTTATGGCTGTAAGGGGAGAAAAAGATGATGATGGGAATTGAGGAAACTGGTCTAATACTGTCATGCTAGGTACAGGGAAGTACCAAGCAAACGACGAAAGTGAAGTGAAACCCTGTGTCTAAGGAGAGGGAAGATGGTGACCCCTGACCAAACCTACTGCTGGTCCCTGAGGTCCTACACCACCCTAGATAGGTTTCTCACCTATGTACGGAGCCGAATACCTAACCCTAGGTATCCCTAGTGCTGGGTCCTAAATGGGGAATGAATGGGATGAGCTCTTCATCAACCCTAGGTATCCCTAGTGCTGGGCCCTAAATAGGAAATGGATGGGATGAGCTCTTCGTCAACACAACTAAACACCAGAGAAAATACAAGGAGGACACACAAGGGGAAAATGCATGAACTACTTATCCACAGATGACTCAAGCAGAAGTTCAGCAATGTTTTCAGCAATGATACCACAGAGGAGTACAAGCCACCTGCTTGCATCCAAGGCTTGAATAAACTGAATAATATCAGCAGCACCAGTCCAAAGGAAGGAAGGGGTATTTAAGAACCAAGAGAATACTGATAATTAACAGTAGCTGGGTGGAAGGTGAGCTACTGCTGGGTTAAAAAGGGGGAGAGATGAAAATCCAACAGGAAAGCTACCTATATACCAATGAATACTGAAAGCAGGAACAATGGAAAGTCAGGGAACATTCTGCACAGCCAAATCCTATAACCTTCTTACCAATTTACAAAGCCTACCCTCTGAAACATTTCTTTTTTCACCCTATGTGGACAGTATCATCTACTTATAAAAAAGATTCTAAAATATTTAAAAAGGGAATTATGTCACCAGGTTTTTGTCACCTATGTCTTAGAGCAGCATAATGTAGGGACAGCGGGAAAGTGGCACTAATTCCAGTGATGTGTCATTTATTGAGCTAAATGCCGAAGTTTTGATACAATGGTTGTTTTTTTAGGAGATTATCACTAGAGGACTAGTAAACCTGCTGCCATATAGAGTTCCATATTCATAGGTTCAGTATAATCCCACCCCACCACTGATTAGCATCTTTCTGCCTATGCACAGTGTACACAGAAAGCTGCCAATCAGTGGTGTGGGCAGGGTTATACAGAACAAGGTATTCAGGGAACTGGTAGATCTGCAGCAAATAAAACCATAATTTTATAATAATTGCAGCAACCAGTAAGTTGTCCTTATATTTTTCTGCTCTCAGATGGGACAGCAAAAACCTGCTGTCAAATTAAAAAAATAGTAAAAAAAGAAAAAAATTGTTAGGCTTAATAAAGGTGTTACCTAAATGTACTTCTTTTTTTTAACACATTAAGGCCTCCGCCACACATCCGTGAAAACCACGTCCGTGTAAAACGGGCCGTTTTTCGGGTCCGTTTTCCGTTTTTTAGGTCCGTTTTTATGGTATGTGTGGCCTGCGTGTGTATCCCGTATGCTAGCCGTGTGTGCGTGTGGAATGTCCGTGTGTGCGTGAGTGAAATAACTGACATGTGTGTGTGTTGTCTGTGTGAAATGTACGTGTGTGATGCAAAATGTCATTACTACATGTCGGAAGACAGAGTAGTGGGATGAGAATGAACTCGGGTGAACTTCACCCGACTTCATTGTCATGCTGCGGCTCTGTCTTTGTGCCGTGTACTGATTAGCGGTCACCTGTGAAGGATTCACCGGTGACCGCTAATCCCCCGAGTGACTGAAGTGTCCCCCCCTCTCTCATACTCACCGTTCCCCGATCACCGGCGCTGCACGGCGTTCACACTGCTCCGGCGGCTTTTTCTAATTTGAAAAAGCCGGCCGCTCATTAAACAATCTCGTAGTCCCTGCTTTCTCTCCCCACCGGCGCCTGTGATTGGTTGCAGTCACACACGCCCACCACGCTGAGTGACAGCTGTCTCACTGCACCCAATCACAGCAGCCGGTGGGCGTGTCTATACTGTGCAGTGAAATAAATAAATAAATAATTAAAAAAAACGGCGTGCGGTCCCCCCCCATTTTAATACCAGCCAGATAAAGCCATACGGCTGAAGGCTGGTATTCTCAGGATGGGGAGCTCCACGTTATGGGGAGGCCCCCACCCTAACAATATCAGTCAGCAGCCGCCCAGAATTGCCGCATACATTATATGCGACAGTTCTGGGGCTGTACCCGGCTCTTCCCGATTTACCCTAGTGCGTTGGCAAATCGGGGTAATAAGGATTTATTGGCAGCCCATAGCTGCCAATAAGTCCTAGATTAATCATGTCAGGCGTCTCCACGAGATACCTTCCATGATTAATCTGTAAGTGACAGTAAAAAAACACACACACACACGAAAAATCCTTTATTATAAATAAAAAACACAAACAAATTCCCTCATTACCAATTTATTAACCCCGACAAACCCTCCATGTCCGGCGTAATCCACGGACCTCCAGCGTCGCATCCAGCTCTGCTGCATGCAGGTGACAGGAGCAGCAGAAGACACCGCCGCTCCTATCACCTCCACGCAGCTAATGAGATGAGTAGCGCGATCAGCTGCTGTCAGTCAGGTAACTCACGGCCACCGCTGGATCCATCTCATTAGCTGCGTGGAGGTGACAGGAGCGGCGGTGTCTTCTGCTGCTCCTGTCACCTGCATGCAGCAGAGCTGGATGCGACGCTGGAGGTCCGTGGATTACGCCGGACATGGAGGGTTTGTCGGGGTTAATAAATTGGTAATGAGGGAATTTGTTTGTGTTTTTTATTTCTAATAAAGGATTTTTTCTGGTGTGTGTGTGTTTTTTTACTGTCACTTACAGATTAATCATGGAAGGTATCTCGTGGAGATGCCTGACATGATTAATCTAGGACTTATTGGCAGCTATGGGCTGCCAATAACTCCTTATTACCCCAATTTGCCAACGCACCAGGGTAAATCGGGAAGAGCCGGGTACAGCCCCAGAACTGTCGCATATAATGTATGCGGCAATTCTGGGTGGCTGCTGACTGATATTGTTAGGGTGGGGGGCTCCCCATAACGTGGAGCTCCCCATCCTGAGAATACCAGCCTTCAGCCGTATGGCTTTATCTGGCTGGTATTAAAATGGGGGGGGACCGCACGCCGGTTTTTTTAATTATTTATTTATTTATTTCACTGCACAGTATAGACACGCCCACCGGCTGCTGTGATTGGGTGCAGTGAGACAGCTGTCACTCAGCGTGGTGGGCGTGTGTGACTGTAACCAATCACAGGCGCCGGTGGGCGGGTAAAGCAGGGAATACGAGATTGATTAATGGGCGGCCGGCTTTTTCAAAATAGTAAAAGCCGCCGGAGTTATTATAACAGCCGTGCAGCGCCGCGCCGGAGATCGGGGAACGGTAAGTATGAGAGAGGGGGGGAACTGACCGACAGACAGCTAGAGGGACAGATAAGACAGAGAGACCGACCGACGGACTGAGGGAGAGAACGAAACAGAAAAAGAAAAAAGACCGACATCACATGAAAAAAGCACAAAACGTACAGGGAGCAAACAGAGATGCGTCCGTGTCACTCGGACGTGCGCACAGACCCATTGACTTTCACTGGGTCCGTGCTGCGTTTTGCGTGCAGAAAACGGACATGCTGGCGTGAGACACGGACCAAAAAACGCATCACGGAGACGGACTCACGGACATAACCAAAAACGCAATTGTAACCGCTGAGATATAGTAACATTGGTGCACGTTTGGCCGTGTCTCCAGTATACACGGAAACGGACCAAACACGCACGTGTTTCACGGATGTGTGTTTCAGGCCTAACACAAATATGTAGCTTAAAATGTGAGCCGGCAGCAATATTTTAGAGATGTCTTTTCTATTGCATCTCATGGAACAAATTCATCCACAAATTAACACTGATCACTCTGCTCATGTGCTAAACACATTGCAAGTTGCTATAGCGACAATATTTGGAGGAATCCTTAGATTCCGGCTTTACTTTGTTTTGTTTTTGTTTTTTTTTTGCCATCCATAAGTGACAGCAGTCACTTAAACTATGATGACATATTGTACCATACATATACAGTATATACATATACAGTATATATATATATATACACACAAACACACACATATCTCATTCTAACACAACAACATAATTTACAGTTCCCAATAAAGTAGAAAAGCTGCGACCTTTTTTCAAAACCGCTAATTATAGCAATGTACAGCAAGGACTTGACAAACACAGTGGGGTACACGTATAACAAGTCTGTTGTGTCAAAAGGTTTCTGTCATTAACCCCTTAAGGGCTGAGACAATTTTGACCTTAAGGACCAATGTAATTTTATTTAGTTGTTTTCCTCCTATTAGACTTTATTTTTGTTTTAATTATGTTTACATTGCTAAGTGAAGTATTTTTTTTTTAAGGATAATGTGTAGCTTTTAAGCTATAATTATTTATTACTCACAGATACATCAAGCTAACAAATATTCAGCGAGCTACATCTATTGATTTGACTGTACACAATTTGAGTACTGCATGTTATACCTTCGCAAAATGCACATATAGCATAGTAATGCCGCACCATCACCGCAATGCACAGGATCAGTAATAGCAACCAAGTCAAGAAAAATAATTTTTCATACAGAGGATTCTATATGTTTAGCAAATTTTATTAAAGGACATACAAAAATAAAGAAAAAACATAAAAAGTGCACAGAGGAGCCAAAATATACAAGGATGTGATTATAATAAGTCGGTGAAAATTGTTTGTACACTTCTGGTAAAGAGCACCTACTTGATACTGACAAAAGTAATTTTCAATTTAAACTTACTCAATATCAACCATTGACATTTTTGTATATAATTTTCTCTCTAATCTCCTGAGAAAAATCTCTCCATAACTTTCTTTTGTTGTCCATGTTCAGTGTTGTTCACCCCATGATACCAAACAGGACAGTGACTACTTTTTACCATTTAGTAGGCAGACTGATTGATACAAGTTTGTATACACCTGTGATTCTAGTTACAGGATATACCTCAGTTTCACATGGCTCAATACTCAAATTATTTTCAGTCTTTTCTAGGGGTACCATCATTTTTATTAGACCAGGTTCATAGGTTAGTTTTTTATTTTACTGTTAAACTACAATTCAAAAGCAATGTCTCATTTTTATTAGTTGATATACATTTCAATTGAAATTTGTGTCTGTCAGTTTCAAGTTATTTCAAGTGACCATTGTGAATTTTTCTTACTATACTAAAAGGGTAAAAACAATTTTGGCCCACTTGTGTACATGTGTAGTAACAAAAAAGCAACTCTTCATAATCCGATCCAAACAACAGCAGTGCTTCCATCCTTTTTCTACAAGATGGCAGAGTAGTGAATTAAAACTCAGAGTAAGAATTAGGCTATGTGCGCACTTACCGGATTTTTCGCGGATTTTGCCGCGGATTTGCTGCATGTTTCGCTGCAGAAAATGTTCATAACATCTCTGCAGTGAATCACCAGCAAATCCTATGGAGAAAAAAAATCCTGTGCGCACTGGGCGGAATTTGACAGCTGCATGTTTTGCTGCGGGAATCCCGCAGCAAAAACAAGTGCATGTCACTTCTTTTCCGCACATCGCTGCGGGATTTCACTCCATTGACTCAATGTTAATCATGAAATCCCGCAGGGAATAACGCAGGCAGCAAATTCTGTGCGGTTCACTGCGTTTTCCTGCGTTATTCCCTGCGGTATTTTGCGGTTTACCTCCGGTAATGTACATCACTTGCTTGCGGTTTTGCAGGGAAGTGATGTCATTACAGGAACAGGAAGTCGTGCAGAGTAAACACACACACATCAGACACAGAACACATCACAGACATAGATCACATAGACACAGACACAGATAGACATCACAGACACATAGAACACACATAGAAAGAAAACGGAAATATAGAAAAAAAAGAACGTGGGCTCCGCTGCATATTTACCGTCCAGCCGAGGTAAGCACACAGCGGCGGCCCGGTATCCTCAGGCTGGGGAGGGAGAGGGGCAGGGTTAATGTCCCCCGCCTCACTCCCCCTCCGGCAGCCGAGAATATCAGCCGCAGCTGCCCCGGCACTGTCGCATGCATTATGCGGCACTGCCGGCGTGTCCTCGGCTCTTCTTGCCACCGTGTAGCAGTGGTGACAAGGTAATACAAGGGGTTAATGGTGATGGACGACCACCGCCATTAACCCCAGGCTTGATCATGGCAGCGTCTATGTGACAACTGACATGATCAACCCGTAAGTAAAGTGAAAAAAACACACACAGAAAAATCCTTTATTTTAAATAAAACCAACAAGCCTCGTTCACCATTTTATTAACCCCCCCCAAACAAAGCTCTGGCGTAATCCACAGCTCCGGCTCCTGCGTCCTGCACTGCTGACATCCAGCCGCGACTGTCACAGACACAGGCTGAATGCAGCAGACAGCAGAGGTAATTACCGGTCATTTCCCACGGCCGGTAATGTGAACTCACTGCCGACCGTGGGAAATGCAGCGATCTGTCTATCCCTCTATCTATCTATCCCTCTGTCTGTCTATCTATCTATCTATCTATCTATCCCTCTATCTATTCTTCTGTCTATCTACTATCAGAATTAAATGTATTTTTTTTTTTTTTCTTCAATGTGCTTTATTGCATTGAATGCAATAAAGCACATCCCAACCCGCACGCGGCAAAACCGCGGCAATACCGCGAACAATACCGCGGTAAAGCCGCGGCAAACCGCGGCAAACCGCATGCGGTTTTCGGGTGCGGTTTCCCGCGGTTTTTTACCGCGGGTGCGGTAATCTTTGAGAGGATGCGGAATTTTCTCAAGAAAATTCCATTTCCCAGTGCGCACAGAGCACACGGGTTAAAGACTGTATCATGCAGATACTCAACAAACATACCATAACAACCTGAGAACTAAGGGGTACTTTGCACGTTGCGACATCGCTACTGCGATCTCGTCGGGATCAAATCGAAAGTGACGCACATCCGGCACCGGTAACAATATTGCAACGTGTAAAGCCTAGATGCACCGATAAACGATTGCAAAAGCGTCGAAAATCGGTGATCTGTGTAGTGTCGGTCATTTCCATAATTTCGCTGCAGCGACAGGTACGATGTTGTTCCTCGTACCTGCGGCAGCACACATCGCTGTGTATGAAGCCGCAGGAGCGAGGAACATCACCTTACCTGCGTCCCGCCTACAATGAGGAAGGAAGCAGGTGGGCGGGATGTTTACGTCCCGCTCATCTCCGCCCCTCCGCTTCTATTGGCTGCCTGCCGTGTGACATCGCTGTGATGCCGCACGACCCGCCACCTTAGGAAGGAGGCGGGTTGCTGGCCAGAGCGACATCGCAGGGCAGGTAAGTCCGTGTGAAGCTGCCGTAGCGATAATGTTCGCTACGGCAGCTATCACAAGATATCGCATCTGCGACGGGGGTGGGGACTATCGCGCTCGGCATTGCTACAATCGGCTAGCGATGTCGCAGTGTGCAAAGTACCCCTAACAAGTAGGGATGAGCGAACCTGAACGGCAAAGTTCAGAATACATACTGGACACCAGATACTGGGTGCAGCCAATCAACAAGCTTTTCATGATGGAAAAGATGCCTGTAAGCTGCTGTGAACAATAAATTGAAAAAATAATGTTGACTCCAGGCTATTTTTGATAACCAAAACAGGTAAAGCAGACAGCTGGGGGTTGCAGCCTCCAGCTATCTGCTTTATCTTGGCTGGTTATCAGAAATGGAGGGGATCCCATGCTGTTTTTTTTTTTTATTTAAATATTTAAAAAAACAGTGTGAGGTCCTCCCTATTTTTGATAACTAGCCATGGTAAATCAAACAGCTTGGAGCTGGTGCTATCAGATTGGGAAGGGCAACGGTTATTTGGCTCTTCCCAACTTAAAAGTAGCAGCCCACAGCCGCACCAGAATGAGTGCATCCATTAGAGGCACCAATTCTGGAGCTTTGCCTGGCTCTTCCTGATTGCCCTGGTGTGGTGGCAAACAGGGTAATACTTTTGGGGTTGATGTCAACTGTGAATTGACAGCTGCCATCAAGTACAGGGGTTAAGAATGGACAGGCGTCTATAAGACACCTCCATTACTAACCCGGCAAGTGTACACACACACACAGGTAAAAAATAGTGTATTTGAATGAAGACTCCCTCACACTCCCTCATTCACTAATTTATTAATTCTAATGAAATCCTTGAAGTTCCGACGTAATCCAATGGTGTAATGTCCCACGACACCCATCTATTCATATGGAGCTTTGTTTTGAGAACATTCTCAGAGCGAGGTTCCATAGGTCACTCCGTGTCAGTGGCAGACTCAGTATTTATCACGCTTATGTGAAATTCCGTACTTCTTTCATAGTCACTGATTGCTGGCAGTAGCGCTGATGGAAGACTACGGTTATCAGGAACAAAACCAAGAGTACACCAAGGTAATGGTCGAAATATGACAAAGCAACATTTGAGAGCATGTTCTGAAGACAGCCTGGAGTCAGAGTTAGGAGCAGGTGGCAGGCAAACAATAGCAAGGGTGAGGCAGGATTGATATCTAAGAATGAGGTCAAGAACTCAAAAATGATATAAGAGGCACAAGTACTGTCAAAGAAGGACATGAAACTCAATCTGCAGGTAAGGTATGAAAGGCAACCTCTACCTTCTACATATTCAAGTGAACTAGACTGAGTTGCAACATCAGCACACCCAATACAATATTTAGAGAGATGACCCTGGTAAACAGTGAAGGAGAGGCTGATGACAGACAAGACAGGAGCCCGAGAGCAATCAATCTTACAATGATGGTTGTGAGGTAAATCCGGAGATATGACGATAAATCATGATATTCAAGTATGTCAGGAAGCCCTCTCCTGGTGTCACCCCCCCTTTCCTTCACACAACTGGTTTAGCAACAAACTCCATGGCCATGTCCTGTGATATGGAAATTAGGTGGCTTTAGGACAAAGGACACAGGATGACTCCCTGCCGTCACCCTGTAACAAGAGTTGTATCTCATTAGCAAGGCTATGGAACTAGCAGACAGAACGACTCCAGTAAAAAATGGTTCATATCTCGCAAGCCATATTTCCGATAAATATGGCAACCATAAAAATGGTGTCTCCGCATGTGGACGATGCCGGCACCCCCTTTTTATGGGAGCAGGACATTGGGAAATGCCCCAGGCGTGATATCAGCCAATGGGGAACTGGCAGACAGGTCATGAGTCCCCTCGTTCTGTAGCTAAATTCATAACTGTCACAATGAGAGCATTGGCGTCCGCCTACGACGCTCCCAGGCAAAGTTATGGCCAATATCCCCTTTGCTGGATAATTCTGATCCATGCAGGGGGAGTGGCAGTGCTTCCCTGTGAGGTCACTAAGGTAGGAGGGGACCTGGATCTGCCCAGGTTGATAACCCTACTTCGGCCATTTTCCAGTGTTCTTCTGCTCGGGGGCCTGGTTGGGAAAGACCTGTGAGGGAGTTCCTGGAAACCTGGTCTACAGCGCCCCCCTGTGGCCAGACGCAACAAGGTAACTGCTGGAACTGTGTATGCCTGTTTGTAACCCATGCTTTGATTGTAACTGTACTCTGACATATGTATATTCTGTAGATTCCCTATTGTATATATTGTAGTTTCTAGTGTGCTTTAGGCTGATTAAATTATATAATTAATCTTGGGCTGTTCTGTTATCTCGATCTTGAATCCCACGTCTGTGTGTTCGGCTAATAGTTACCGTGAAGCGGTTGGTGGCAGCGAGTTTGTGCCAAGGATTATTGTGGGGAGGCCAGTGAGATTCGGGGAGATTTTATATATTCCGCCCGCGGAGGTCGGGGGAATATATACCCTACTCTCACCGGGGACCCTTCAATAATCGGCATAAGTAGTATAGCGGCCTCCTTGCTTATTGTCGGGCAATTCCATAATTGGCCTGACTATAAGAGGGGCGCTAGAGAGCGCGTCACGTGCTCTGTCTGTCGGTCGGGAGGTATAAAGGAGGGGTGACCCCACTTGTTACCCCCCGATTGTGACGTACTGGTAGCCAGCGCGGGGGATTTCTGAGTGACCCCCCCGGTGGTTTGTGACATATTGGTGGCATAGCGGTGGGATCGAGATAATAGTGTGTGTGAGTGTGAGACCCATACTCCCAGACACTAAAGACTGCCTGCAGCAGCTGTGGCTGCTGGGGTCTTCAGACTAGCTCAACACTAGAGTGTCAGAGTGCAGATACTGTAAGGTGTGTGGAGGCATCAGGTGTCAGTTCTGTGTCAGTGACCAAAAGTCTGCAAGAATGGCTGATGGCACCAGGAGCAGAGCTATGCAACTGGCCAATGCTAAGGCAGGAGCCGAAGAGAGGGAGGACGGTGCTGTGGACAGCAATGAGGAGGTTGCCCACGAGTCCTCCAGGAGCTCGACGCCAGAAAACCGTTCTGCCGAGGACATTGCGCAACCTGGCACTGCTGGACAAGATGAGGAGGAGCTCACCCAAGGTTCCTCAACGAGCCAGATGCCAGCCCTCCGCTCTGAAAGGGACAGTGAATCGCCTAGCTCTGCAGCGTGCCGCAGATCACCACGTGCCATTCCACCGAGCCTGGGAGGCTCGGATAGCCTTCTTCAAATGGCTATGGCCCTTCTCCAGGCTGGAGACCAGAAGGGCTACAAGGAACTCCTGGCAGAGCGCAGGGCAGAGCGGCACGCAGAGCGTGAGGCTGCGGAGCGAGAGCGGCAGGCAGCGCGTGAAGAGCGAGAGCGAGAGCGACAGGCAGACCGTGACTACCAGCTGCAGCTAGCTCAGCTCCGGCCCTCATCAGCCACACGTGACCTTCGAGACACCAAACTTCCAAAGGTCCGTGTTGAGGACTTCCCAGTGCTGGAGAAGGATGGAGACTTGGACTCTTTCTTGACTGCTTTTGAACGGACTTGCTTGCAGCACCATCTGGACAAGGACCAGTGGGCCAAATACCTGACCCCCCGTTTAAGGGGTAAGGCCCTAGATGTCCTTGGGGACTTGCCTGCTGAGGCAGATCAGGGCTACGACACCATCAAGCGGGCCCTGATCCAACAGTACAACCTCACCCCGGAGTCCTACCGCAAGAAGTTCCGGAGCCTACAGAAGGGACCAAAGGACTCCTGGGCTGACCACAGGCGGGCACTTGCCCGAGCTGCCGACCACTGGACCCAAGGCCTGCAGCTTTCCACCGGACCGGAGATCCTGGACTTGTTCATCACGGAGCAACTCTTGTGGAACTGCCCTGAGGATCTCCGCCAGTTCATCCGAGACCAGAAGCCAAAGGGGTCCACGGCTACAGCTGCCCTGGCCGATGACTACACCAACAATCGTGCTCCTGAGGCCAGGAGAGCAGCCACCAGCAGCACCTGGAGAGGGGGTAAGATGAACTCTGCGACTGCCCCACCTGCCCCTAGACTGCAGGGGGTGTCCCCCTCAACTCCCCTCTCCAGGCCCGTGGCGGAACCAAGACGGTGCCACCAGTGCAACCTACCTGGACACTTCAAGGCCATGTGCCCTCAGCGTCCCAAGGCCCCGGCTCCGTCCCCGTCCCAAGGGCCGCCCAAGGTGTATTGTGTGGGTGGGGGTGGTGGTAGGTCCCTGGACAGCTTCCAACCTGTCACCGTCGGCCGGTCTGTGACCATAGGACTGCGAGACAGCGCCTCGGAGGTGACTCTGGTGCGGCCTGAGATGGTGTCCCCCCAAGACTTGATCCCTGGAAAAACCCTCGCTGTCTCCGGGATTGGAGGCACTGACCCGGCGCTGCCTGTTGCTGACATTTATGTGGACTGGGGCGCAGGGCGGGGGGTGAGGGAGGTGGGGGTAACTGATCGGATCCCTGCAAACGTGCTACTTGGGACAGATTTGGGGCAGATAACCTCCCAGTTTGGGCCCCAACCGAGGGCTGAACCTTCAGCCAGTACTGACATGCCTCCGGACAATGTTAATGTGTTATCTATGAATGATGTAAGGGAGGAGGGAGTGAACTCTGATATTTCTGCTTGCATAGACACCATAGACACACACACAGCTGCAGCTGTGACAGGGGAGGGGGTCAGAGAAAGGTGTGACAATGCCTCTACAAGTAATCAGCCTGTGAGCTGGGATCTGTTGCCCTCTGCAGGGATAAGCAGAGAGCAGGGTGCTGCAGGGGGAGGACCAGTGTGTGGGGTGGGGGCTACCACAGCAAATGTGGGGTCCCCAGTGATTTCACAGCGGGGTTCTGTTGCTGCAGGAGGGGAACAGGCAGGTGAGATTGGGGCCGGTCCAGGAGCGGAAGTGCTCCCAGGTAAGATCTCGGTGCATGGTTCCCCCACAACCGGGGTGTCAGGAAGCCAGGTAGGTCTGCCTGAACCGGCGACTTGGTCAGGAACGGAGGAGGAGCAGGCACGACCCACGGTCGCAGCGGCTGTGGCCGCTGTCACCCGCAGTGGGAGTGCTGGAAGCCAAGGGGCCTCCCGGAGGTCCGATAGCTCTTCCCCTTCTGACCAAGTGGCAGCCGAGTCAGGTGGAGGCCAGGACACAGGTCCCGGGGTACTGACTGAAGATGTGACAGTCTCGTCGATTCTGGCCACATCTAGTCAGGGGTTTCAGGCAGCGTTAGAAGCTGACGACAGCCTGAAAGCTCTTAAGGAGCAGGCGGCACAGCCTCCCTCGGACTCGGACCCGGAGCGAGTGGTCTGGGACCAAGGACGGCTGTACCGGGCCACGGTCCAGCAGGGTTCACCGGAGGCGTGGCCCAGGGACCGACAGTTGGTGGTACCCTATCCGTTCCGGACGGAGTTGTTGCGGATCGCACATGAGATTCCGATGGCCGGACACCTAGGGATCGCTAAGACCAAGGCCAGGTTAAACCAGCATTTCTACTGGCCAAAAATGGGGGCCGATGTGGCTGCCTACTGCCGTTCGTGTGAAACCTGTCAGAGAGTGGGGAAGGCGGGGCCACGCCCCAAAGCCCCACTGGTATCTCTGCCCATCATCGATGAGCCTTTCAGGAGGGTGGCTGTGGATCTGGTCGGCCCGCTGGCCATCCCCAGCAGCTCCGGGAAACGCTTCATACTGATGGTAGTGGACTATGCCACCCGGTACCCAGAAGCAGTGGCCTTGTCGTCCATTCGGGCTGACAAGGTGGCCACCGCATTGCTGGAGATTTTCTCCCGAGTGGGTTTTCCCCAGGAAATGCTCACTGACCGGGGGACCCAATTCATGTCCCAGCTGATGGAGGCCCTCTGTAAGCAAGTCCAGGTGCGACATCTGGTGGCCAGCCCGTACCATCCACAGACTAATGGCCTGTGCGAGCGGTTCAATGGCACCTTAAAGCAGATGCTTAAGATGTTGGTCGACTCCCATGGGCGTGACTGGGAGCGGTATCTCCCACACCTGTTATTTGCTTACCGGGAGGTTCCACAGGCCTCAACAGGATTCTCACCGTTTGAGCTCCTGTACGGGCGACGTGTGCGGGGCCCCCTGGCTCTGGTGAAAGAGGCTTGGGAAGGGGATTTGGCCACCCCTGGAGTGTCGGTTATCGAGTATGTCATGCGCTTCCGGGACAAAATGCAGGCCTTGACGCAACTGGTACACGACAATATGGCTCAAGCCCAGGCCGATCAGAAGCGTTGGTACGACCAGAACGCTTGTGAGAGGACCTACCAAGTGGGTCAAAAGGTGTGGGTACTGGTCCCCGTACCACAGGACAAGCTTCAGGCAGCCTGGGAAGGCCCATACCTCGTGTACCAGCAGCTCAACCCTGTAACGTACCTGGTCACCCTGGACCCTGCCCGTGGAAGGCGGAAGCCCTTCCATGTGAACATGATGAAGGCACATCATGAGCGGGAGGCATGTGCGCTCCCCGTGTGCAACCTGCCCGAGGAGGGAGAAGCGGAAACCCTCTTGGATATGCTAGCCCAGGTTAGGGCAGGCGGATCCATTGAGGATGTGGAGGTTGGCCACCAGCTCTTGGAAGACCAACGGTCCCAGCTGTGGGCCACCCTCCTCCCCTTCCGGGGGTTGTTTACCAACCAGCCCGGAAGGACTGACTTGGCTGTCCATCACGTGGACACTGGGGATCATCCCCCGATCCGGCGTTCAGCATATCGGGTCTCCCTGGAGGTGCAGCAACACATGCGCCAGGAGATTGACGAGATGCTGAAGCTGGGGGTGATCCAGGCATCCAACAGCGCTTGGGCCTCGCCTGTAGTCCTCGTCCCTAAGAAGGACCGAACCACTCGGTTCTGCGTGGACTACAGGGGGCTCAATGCTGTCACGGTCGCCGATGCGTACCCAATGCCACGCATCGATGACCTGCTCGATCAGTTGGCCGGGGCTCAGTACCTGACCATCATGGATCTGAGCCGGGGATATTGGCAGATCCCCCTGACTCGCAAGGCCAGGGAACGCTCTGCCTTTATTACCCCATTTGGACTGTACGAGTCCACGGTGATGCCATTCGGGATGAGGAATGCCCCTGCCACTTTCCAGCGGATGGTCAACACCCTGCTCAAGGGACTTGAAGGGTACGCGGCCGCGTACCTGGATGACATTGCCGTCTTCAGTCCCACCTGGGAGGACCACCTAGAGCATCTAGCACAGGTGCTCAGGCGGATCCACCGGGCAGGTTTGACCATCAAGCCGGGAAAGTGTCAGCTGGCCATGAGCGAGGTCCAGTACCTCGGTCACCGGATAGGTGGGAGAACACTGAAGCCCGAGCCTGAGAAAGTGGAGGCCATCGCATCCTGGCCCACCCCCAGGACCAAGAAGCAGGTGATGTCCTTCTTGGGGACCGCTGGGTACTATAGGAGGTTTGTTCCATGCTATAGTAGCCTGGCAAAGCCCTTGACGGACCTCACCAAGAAGAAGCTGCCCTCTGCAGTCGATTGGACAATGGACTGCGAGACAGCCTTCCGGGCCCTAAAGGACGCCCTGTCCAGCCCGCCCGTGCTACAGGCAGCCGACTTCACGCGGCCGTTTGTAGTACAGACCGACGCCAGTGACTTCGGCCTCGGTGCGGTGCTCAGCCAGGTGGACTCTGCGAACCAAGAGCACCCAGTCTTGTACCTGAGCAGGAAGCTGTTACCAAGGGAAGTTGCCTATTCCACGATGGAGAAGGAGTGCCTGGCCATAGTGTGGGCCCTGCAGCGTCTGCAACCCTATCTATACGGGCGCCACTTCATCGTGGAGACGGACCACAATCCCCTCAGCTGGTTGCACACCGTCTCTGGGACGAATGGGCGATTGTTGCGATGGAGCCTTGCGCTCCAGCAATACAACTTCACCATTCGCCACAAAAGGGGCCGTGACCACGGTAACGCAGACGGGCTGTCCCGACAAGGAGAGGTCGCGGACGGGCGCACGGGGGAACACCGGAGTGTGCTGCCCCCTAGCGCCCTCAAAAGGGGGGAGGTGTGAGGTAAATCCGGAGATATGACGATAAATCATGATATTCAAGTATGTCAGGAAGCCCTCTCCTGGTGTCACCCCCCCTTTCCTTCACACAACTGGTTTAGCAACAAACTCCATGGCCATGTCCTGTGATATGGAAATTAGGTGGCTTTAGGACAAAGGACACAGGATGACTCCCTGTCGTCACCCTGTAACAAGAGTTGTATCTCATTAGCAAGGCTATGGAACTAGCAGACAGAACGACTCCAGTAAAAAATGGTTCATATCTCGCAAGCCATATTTCCGATAAATATGGCAACCATAAAAATGGTGTCTCCGCATGTGGACGATGCCGGCACCCCCTTTTTATGGGAGCAGGACATTGGGAAATGCCCCAGGCGTGATATCAGCCAATGGGGAACTGGCAGACAGGTCATGAGTCCCCTCGTTCTGTAGCTAAATTCATAACTGTCACAATGAGAGCATTGGCGTCCGCCTACGACGCTCCCAGGCAAAGTTATGGCCAATATCCCCTTTGCTGGATAATTCTGATCCATGCAGGGGGAGTGGCAGTGCTTCCCTGTGAGGTCACTAAGGTAGGAGGGGACCTGGATCTGCCCAGGTTGATAACCCTACTTCGGCCATTTTCCAGTGTTCTTCTGCTCGGGGGCCTGGTTGGGAAAGACCTGTGAGGGAGTTCCTGGAAACCTGGTCTACAGCGCCCCCCTGTGGCCAGACGCAACAAGGTAACTGCTGGAACTGTGTATGCCTGTTTGTAACCCATGCTTTGATTGTAACTGTACTCTGACATATGTATATTCTGTAGATTCCCTATTGTATATATTGTAGTTTCTAGTGTGCTTTAGGCTGATTAAATTATATAATTAATCTTGGGCTGTTCTGTTATCTCGATCTTGAATCCCACGTCTGTGTGTTCGGCTAATAGTTACCGTGAAGCGGTTGGTGGCAGCGAGTTTGTGCCAAGGATTATTGTGGGGAGGCCAGTGAGATTCGGGGAGATTTTATATATTCCGCCCGCGGAGGTCGGGGGAATATATACCCTACTCTCACCGGGGACCCTTCAATAATCGGCATAAGTAGTATAGCGGCCTCCTTGCTTATTGTCGGGCAATTCCATAATTGGCCTGACTATAAGAGGGGCGCTAGAGAGCGCGTCACGTGCTCTGTCTGTCGGTCGGGAGGTATAAAGGAGGGGTGACCCCACTTGTTACCCCCCGATTGTGACGTACTGGTAGCCAGCGCGGGGGATTTCTGAGTGACCCCCCCGGTGGTTTGTGACAATGGTCTATCCACATCTACTCGAAAAACCTCTGCCTTGATTCTTGTCCTCCGGTTCTGAACAGCTAGTTCTAAGTTTACAACTTATCGAAGGCGTCAATTTTGTGAGCATGCTAATCACGAGAAGACTGTAAATAGTTACTCTGCAATCAACCAAATTACTATTCAGAGTCACATTTAGTGGTTTTATAACTTTCTTTATTCTACTCTAGTAAAACCAGCAACTTGAACAGGGAGACTTTTACAAGGGCGTTCAAGAGATTTATTGCAACCTGCAGGTGCTTTTCTAACAAAAAATTTGACAACAGGTTCCCTTTAAATGTGTAGGTTAGTAGTTATGAATTTCTTTTCCAGAACCGAAAACAGAAAAAAAAAAGAAAAAAAAGAAAATGATGCCAGTGAAATTGATTTTTACAAACAATTAGAAGCGATAATGTTCCCTTGATCCAGTTATAACAATGCAGGTTTGCTGCTATACAACAGTACTAGTCTTTTCATGTGCAGAAATACAGAAGCAATAGTGACAATTATACATGTCTCCTTTGTCTGTTAGCAGCAAATTACAAATATAAATGACTAAAAAGGTAAAATCAGTGCCCATGATACTATATATGACAGATCCTTTGTCTGCCTTACGTATGAAGCTGGGAAATGGAGACGCTATGAAAAGACTGATTACATTCAACCTATAACCACCCACATGGCCCCTGTCAGATACAGCTCTATTAAAAGGTTCAGGAGTACTGGGATCATGAACCTTTTGTTTGTTAGTTTGTCACAAGGGAACAGATAAATTGCAGCCTGTCAATTTTTTAAGCTTGCCAGGGACACCTTAATTGGAGCTGGCTTATGAGGCTTCTCTAATGGAAAAGGCTTGGTGTGATCGGGAGGTATTTCATACCCAAGCCATTGCTAATCTTTATGATTTTCTACTATGGTGTATTATTTGTAGACCTCATCAGCAGTTAGAGAAACCTGTCTCAAGCCAAAATATGTCATTATTCTTACTTTGATATTAAATATGAGGGAGATAATAGATGTGTCTACTACAGGGGTGCACAACCTTTTTATGTCCGAAGGCCACCTTCTCAGATCAGACCAAACCCAAGGACAGAAACAAAGCTTAAAGTGTGACTATCATCTGAGATAATTATTGCAATTCATATGTTTATGCAATAAATGTCCAATAGATGCTGGTGTTTCTTCAAGGGCTCCGTCCTACTAGATGAGTGGGGTGGTCACCTTCTCTCCCGTTCACACTTAAGAAAAGAAGATGGTTTGCGGAGTGTTTATTAATCTGATAAATTAAAATGAACACGGCTACATTCATGTATGGCTTTCTAAGGAGACAGAGATAAGGAGACACCTAATCTGCCAATATATGGGGGTCCTAAAGACGGACACATGATAGACCAACTGAATTGATGTTTGTTTACTTGTATTTACTATTAAAGGCAAACATTTATTACTACGTTCCACATCCCCTTTTTTACTACGAGTTTTGCTTACCCAACCAGACCTTGCAATACTTCCCACTCACACTCGGACTAAAGCGGGCTTTACACACTATGATATTGCTAGCAATTGCTAGCGATATCGTACGCAAAAGCACCCACCCCCATCGTGCATGCGATTTCGTGTGATCGCTGCCGCAGCGAACATTATCGCTACAGCAGCGTCACACTCACATACCTGGTCGTCGTCGTTGCTGTGACTGCCGAACAATCTCTCCCTCCAGGGGGAGGGACGTTCGGCATCACAGCGACGTCACCGCGACGTCACTAAGCGGCCGGCCAATCAAAGTGGAGGGGCGGAGATGAATGGGATGTAACATCCAGCCCACCTCCTTCCTTCCGCATTGCAGCAGGACGCAGGTAAGGAGACATTCCTCGCTCCTGCAGTGTCACACACAGCGATGTGTGCTGTTGCAGGAACGAAGAACACCATCTATAATCAACCATCACCGATTTTTGTTTTTGGGACGACCTCTCCATGGTGAACGATTTTCACCATTTTTGAGGTCGCTTAAGGTCACTGGTCAGTGTCACACGGTGCGATATCGTTAATGACGCCGGATGTGCGTCACTAACAACGTGACCCCGACGATAAAACGGCTTTCCCCTTTTTTGCTTTATTTTTCCAGGAGAAGTGACATTTGTATGAGGATGGGAGACATAGATCCAAGGATGAGGGACATATAAACCAGGATTTGGTACATTTATACCAGGATTTAGGACATATATACCAGTATGGGGACATCAAGGGGAACATTTGTACTAGGATGGGATATATATTTATCAAGATGGGTACAGGTGGAAGATATATATACCAGGATGGGGGCATATATACCAGGATTTGAGATGTATACTGTATACCAGGATTTGGGACATATATGTAAAGATATGACACATATAAGCCAGGATTTGGGACATATATACCAGGATGGGGGGAATATATACCAGGATGGGGAACATATTTACTAGGAATTGTGACATACTGTATATACCAGGATGGAGATATATATACCAAGATGGGGACTAGGATGGAGGGCATTAATAAAGGATGGGGGACATTACTATATAATGGGAGGGGGGTCAACACATATCTTTTTAGAATGCTACAAGGTCCCATACATCTGACTAATATGCAGGGGGCCCTGGTCCCAAACTTCCATCAGGGCCCATCGGACTCTAGTTACGCCACCAGATGTAGCCTTAGCTGTAATGAAAATCTTTGTTGACTACAGCTCTTGATATAAATGCATACTACCATTTGTAACCATATAGGCTTGCAGTTACTTGATAATGATCTGGCTTGTATGCAACCCAATAGGACTGGTAAATATTCAACTTGGTACAATTTGGTAATTGGTCCTACTTCAATAAATAAAATTCAATCAAACTTGACAGGCAGTTATTAGTGCATAGGAACTGTTGTTCTGCAATAAAGATGATACTGAATGCAATTGTACTCAAAAAAGAAATGGAAATTTGATGGACCTGATTAAAATCATGGTACGGGTTGAACTCGATAGACTTAAGTCTACCTTCAACCTTAAAAACTTTGGAATTTTGAATGTTGCCTGCAAGGAACAGAAGTCTTAACTAGTGATGAGCCACCACCCAAGTGTTCGTGTTCGGTTCGGTTCGTCGAACGGCGGGTGTGTTCGTCGAACGTTCGACGAACATTCGTCGAACACTTTCGAACACCTTCAATCACCATTGTAAACAATGGCAGGCAAACACAAACACATACAAACATGCACATACACGAACACACACACACATATTATGCTCACCTTACCTTCCGTTCCATCGCCGGCCTCCTGGGACTTGTAGTTCGCTGGTACAAGATGTGTATCAGGCAACCATGCGACCAATGCCCCAGAGCTTCCGCTGCCAGCACGCTGACGTCAAAGGCAGGAGCCGCTTGCCTCTGATTGACCAGCGCGCTGCCTTTCAGTAGCGTCTGACAGAGGAAGTTCCTCCCTCGTTGCGATGGTTACCCGATACATGTAGTTCGCTGCTACAGGATGTGTATCGGGTAACCATCACGACTGATGCCTGAACTTCCATTGCCAGAGCACTGACGTCAAAGGCAGGAGCCGCTTGCCTCTGATTGGCCAGCGCACTGCCTTTGAGTTGCGTCTGACAGAGGAAGTTCCTCCCTTGTCGCGATGGTTACCCGATACACATCCAGTAGCGGCGAACTACATGTATCAGGTAACCATCGTGATGAGGGAGGAACTTAGTTTGCAATGCAAGTCTTAAATTTAATAGTTAAAATAAAAAATAGATTTAAATAATATAAAAATAAAGAGTTTAGCAAAAAATTTTGTAACAATTAAAATTAATTGTATTTTAACATCCAAGTTTTGGAGTCATTACTATTTTGGCAAAAACCAGGTTCGAATGTTGCTTAAGAAAGAAAATTTCACCATATTCTTTCATGAAGGCTAAATTTAGACAATTGTACTTTAAACAACTAAAATATTTCCTGCTTAGCAGTTCTAAATGACCACATTATAATCTGGGGTATTTGCAGCTGGCACATTATACACAGTCATTTACCTATAACTAGGCTCCAGGGCACACTGCCTGATGAGATATTCATTTGGAGAGTGGCACTCACATAGGTTAGTATTTATATTGCCAACCTCATAGCAGCAATGCTAAACTAAAATAAAAAATAATATTCTATTAACATTAGAAGAATTCTTCACTTACAATAATGTAATGATGGGAACACCTTATGACACTTTTTTAAAAACTTACAAAACATGTAAACTATATATTTATATAAATTGCAAAAAAAAACCAACAAAACTATCATTTATACCCTACATATTGAAGTGCACTGTGCCCGTGATGGTTATTTCATTTCAGAAGTCGGTTTTCTGGATTGGTGCTAGTGCGACAGTTCTGCCCTGAAGGGAGCAATATATTATGTATGTAGTGCGTAGCAATATCATTGTACAACCTGATGTGTAACACACCAGAAAACTGTAAATAAAAAAAGCTTCTAAGAGTACAAAGTGGTAGAATTACATAAAAAAATAACAATAGGGAAAAATTATCAGTATTGTAGACGCTGACGTGCAAAGAATTATAACACTGGATGTCTCCAATTTTCTCTTAATTATCACAGTGGTTTAGGTCTGAGACATGAGGTGCCTTCGGTAGGGTTACCTGGAAGTGGAGCTCATTCTCTGAATATCTCTTACACCACTCACACAGTGGCGTGAGAAACTAGTCATTATGGCGTGTAGTATAGAGATTGCAACTAGATGGCGCAGTGAGCATGAGCGTGCTGCGAGAGCAGAGGGGAAATCAGACAGACCAAGGTCAGTACTGAGAGGACATGACTAAACACTAGGAGTAGACAGGAATGAGGTCGGGATTCAGGCCAGGGGTCAGGTAACCAGGAGAGTAGGTATGGGACAAAAGGGGCAGGCAAACACGTAGTCAGGAGGAGGTCGAAGGTCAGAAGCTGGACGGGAATGACAAGGTCAGGGAGGCAGGCAGGGCAAAGTCAGAAGACAGTCCAAGGTCGAGTAGCAAAGATCAAGTTACAAGACAAACCAGGAGCCAGGAACTTACTGCAGCAAACCAGGAAATACGACTGGAGCCACTCCTGCCGAGATAAAGTAGAGCAATTTCCCAGAATGGGGGCATGTGAGTAAGCCCCTCCGATCACCAGCGAAAGATGCGGTAAAGGGAAACAGCCCATCACAGGAATACAGAATGGCACCAAGACCCCGGCAGGATTTTCCGTGTGGCACACAGGCAGATACCGGCTCCACAGGAAGGAGCAACAGATGTTACAGTACAGAAGACGCACCGCAAGTCAGGACCATGACAATAATAAAGAAGTGGCTTATTGAAGCCACGATTATGAAAGTCAATTAAAAAAATCCATTGATGGTCAACTTATTGTCTCCATGTCAGATCTGAAGACACATTGGCAACTGAAGGTCCTCTAATATGGGGACATAAAAGAAGATAAATCATATCTTAGCTGCATCTTATCATGATAAGAGGGGACAGTGTGAGATTTCTTTTAGGGCATATGCATACTTTCCACTTATGTCTCTGTACAACCTCTAAATTGTACATAGACATTATACACAATAAATAACTTCTTTGGAGCCAAACTGTACTACCATACAATATACAACTGCACAAAAATGCTGTAGCAAATATACAAGCCTATATACATACACTGTCCATCAGCACAACTATTGAATACATGAATTCCACTAAAACATGAGGTTCTTTGTTAACTTTTTTTTAAGCCAGATAGTAAAAGCCATCCAACCACAAGGTGACCTCATATAGATCTTCCCTAACTCAATCAGTGGTCTGTCCATCTGCCCGTACAGACCTCACATGAAAAGAGTAAAAGATGGCAATCAGGCTTAGCTCATAGTAAAATATTCTTGGAAAAAATGGATTGATAAGGTTGAACAGCCTGGGAATGAACTATACCCTCAAAAAAACTACAACAAAAATAAGATGACGGATTTAGTATTGAATTAATATTCAGTTGTACAAATATGCTGTGGTCAAAATACACACCATGGATCCACAGAGGTCTGTTGGTGTATGTCATGGCTGTGTACAATTTGTAGGTTGTACAAGCCACAAGCTGAATGTGGCACCGTATTTTTGCAGTGCTGCACACCACTCAAGCTTAGGACCACAATAAGGTACACTGATGAAGGTCTTGAATGACCGAAATGTCTATTTGTGCTGGTCCTACTAATTCTCCACAATAAAGCCACCATGTCCTATTTAACTTTAGCGCCAAGTTTCTACTTTTACTTTTGAAACAGTTTTGGATCCTACTTGTGCACCACTGCCAGACGTGCCGTGTATATCCACTCTATCTAGCATACAAAAATGGCCATTCCTATATCTTCCCAGTAGCCACATCAAGGCAATCTCATATTACTAGATACCTACTCTGAATTAAAGCTTCTCTTTGGGCTTAGAAACCTTCATGTGTATGGGTGAGTAGGAAGCTGCTAATACAGAATAAAATCACCTGTGGCTAATGGGGGAGAGGTGCACAGTCAGAAGGCATGACCCCATAATCTCTGAAAGTACATCATATCTCAACTTCCTAGACCACTGGGATTATAATGTATCCAATTTTCCATAATCATAATTATGATTAAGGGAAAATTGGATATATTCCAGTGCTATAACGCTTTGCACGTCAGTGTCTACTCTACAACACTGACCATTATTCCCTGCTGAAAGGAGGACTCCATGTTACAACATATTTGGCCTTTAGGAACTGAGAGGAGGTAAAAGAAGATGTGAAATAAATAAATATTCCTTCTCGCTTTGTTTTGTCAAGAATCAAGATGACAAGACGTAATTAAGTGAAGATAAGAGAATTTGCCACTGATCATTAAAATGTACAGTTGGTTCAAGATGAAACATACTTGCGAATTTCAGGCAAGTCTTTTTTGTCCCTGTAGACATGCCTCCTTATTTTAACCCCAATAATTTGATTCCTCTTCCATGCCACCTCCACTTCTCTTCTGCAATAGACAAACCCTCTAAAATGCTCTTTTCTGTGAGGTTTTTGGAGAATTTGCCATGACACTGAGATGTTGTTACATTTTTAAGTAACTTAGAAGGTCTTGATTTTATCTTCATGAGCCTCATTAATTGCAGGTGTGTGTGTGTGTGTGTGTGTGTGTGTGTGTGTGTGTGTGTGTGTGTGTGTGTGTGAGAGTGTGTGTGTGTGTGTGTGTGTGTGTGTGTGTGTGTGAGAGTGTGTGTGTGTGTGTGTGTGTGTGTGTGTGTAGGTGGAGGTCTGAATGCAGTTCAAAGTTATCCTGAAACCTCAGTTTTTAGGTTTCTGTAGAGCACCCCTTTTATAATGAATTCTATTGATATGCAGTCAATAATATCCATTTCATTAAGGCCCCTTTCACACATATGCATAAAAAAGGCATGTGTGGAATGGTCTGTTTTGACCATCTGTGTTTGCGGTTGTTATCCATGTGTCATTTGTGTGCTATCCATATGTATGTATGTGTCATCCTTGTGTCATCCATGTGCCGTGTGTATGCATGTGTTATCCGTGTGTCATCTGTATGAATTATTTTAATGTGTTGCAAATGCACAAAAATAGATACATAGGTAGATAGAGTGTAGAGCTTTATATTTAACCAAACAAATAATTAGATGAAAAAATTATGTGGGGTCCCATCATTTGTTTTTTTGATAATTAGCAAAAGTAAAGCAGACAGCAGGGAGCTGATATTATGGTAAAGTCCATAGTTATTGGGCCTTTACCAGCCTAAAAATAGCAGCCCGCAGCCACCCCTGAAGTGGTGCATCATTAAAGACTAATTTTGGCACTTCCCCTTGGCTTTTCCCGATTGTTCTGGGAATTGTGGATCACACAGCCACATGTTTGATTCACATGGACACACGATCCATGTGAAAACATGGAGGTGTGAAGATCGCCATAGATTTTACTGGCTGTGTGAGTGCACGTGTCTCCAGTACGCATGACACCACATGTACTGGAAACACGCATGTGTGAAGGGCACCTACACATAGTTTTAAACCTTACATGTACTTTTAGGTCAAAACCATATGAATAACATTGATCCTTAGAATAATGTTTAATAGTAGATCTAGGCCCAAGGACTAAATCTGCGGCTGCAGCAGTTACTATTGTCTTCCTTCTGCTATGTTCTATAGTACTAAACAATGCAAATTTTATATGTAAATTATTAGGATAATAAGCAGTTTAGCATTCATATTATGCACAGCTTCAGAAAAAACAAAAAAATCTCAGAAAAAATTCTCTCCCTCATTGAGTCACCAGAATTATTATTATTATTATTTATTTATTTATAGAGCACTATTAATTCCATGGTGCTGTACATGAGAAGGGGTTACATACAGAATACATACAAGTTACAGTAGACAGACTAGTACAGAGGGAAGAGGACCCTGCCCTTGCGGGCTTACATTCTCTAGGATTTTGGGGAGGAGACAATAGGTGGGGTATAGGTTGGGAGGCAGCTCCGCACGGTGGTTCAGGCGGCAGCTCCGCATGGTAGTCAGGCGGCAGCTCCGCACGATGGTCAGGCAGCAGCTCCACACGGTGGTCAGATTAAAGTTTTGATTCTGATAGATATATAATGTTAAAGGCGTGGACATTGATATATACAATGTAATTTATAGTTTAGACACTGAGTCCCATTTGATAAAGCTTGACTGTTTTACTATTCATTTTCCCTACCTTGTCTACTCTAGTTTCCCTTATCCTAATGCCTCCCCTTTCTCTTCTCTACCTTATTAAAATTTAGAAAATTTCAATAAAAACAATATTGAAACAGAATACAGTTTTGATTCTGTGTACATATCAAAACCGGAGAGTTGATTTTCCCATTCGTAGAGCGTTTGATACATAAGGCTGTGCTAACACACTGCGCAGCAGCATTATCACACGACAGAGCGCATTATAATCCTACAAATCAGCTGAGGGAGGTTAATTGTTGTCTCCCATAGAACGTTAAGAAAGATGTTCTATTCCCATAATGTAAAATGGGTGCCCATAATGTAATTATAGCCTACAACATTATCATATGAGGTTCATGAAGCGGCACTCTCGCTAATGAATAAATAGGATTATGCCTGTTAGCGCATCATTTGTTCTGTGTTTCTCACTGTAGCAACACAAAAGTTAATGTAACAGATTCAGTGTGAAATCATATATATCAAAATGGCAGTTTTTTTCTTATGATTCCGGGAGGGTAAATTTTAATAACATCTTTTTGAAATTGAATACACCCAGGAATAGATGGGCAGTGATCTCGACTTCTTGGCATTAGAGCTGATGACCCCCTTATTGCCCAATTAGCCATCGTGCACTTGCTCCATGGTCTGGTTCTGATGACAATATTCTAATTGTAGATTTAGCAGTGATTTTGAGTCATTGTTGATCTGATGTAAGATCAAAATTTAGCCTTTGTTAAAATCGCTTAGGTCCTCTTTACAATCTCCACCATTCGTTGTTAGAAAAATTAACTGTTGTAGGAGGTGGTCGAGCCCTTCTATGTAAAGTATATGGTTATGTTGAGTGCCATGTGTTATGCATATTGCTAAATGTGTATGTTGATATATTATGCTGCTAGCTGGGTGAAGGTTCCAGATACAGTAGAGCGAGACTTTTACCATAGGCGCCACCTAGTGGTTGGGCTGAGATAGCGGCAGGGTGGAAGAGATAAGGATAAAGGGGTAGTGACAGATGGGAGAAAGAGGTTGGTTGGAAGGTCTCGAGAGGAGCCAGTCTAGAAAAGGGTTAAAGTATGAGAAAACATGTCTTTCTAACACTACTCAGAGAACCCTGAGGTATCCTCGAGAGGTTCAGAGCCTATGGCTCACCCTGGCGGGCTTAGAGAGCCATCGGAGCCCAGAATCAGACGAAAGTGAATGGAGTAAAAGGAAAGAGACACAAATCCCAGAGCTTGAGGATGAGATACAAGATAGCAGATGGGGACATGTTGAGAGGTAATACCCTACACTGATAGGATGGAAGCAAGAGAAAGGCTGTGTCTGTAGAACATACAAACTACTTACAGATGTTGTCCTTGGTGCGATTTGAACCCAGATCCCCAGCCCTGCAAAACTGCAGTGCTAACCACTGAGCAACTGTGCTGCCATGTACACATGGGAGAGACCTGTCAATCAAACAGACGTACAGAAAGAAGCCGGTTGGGGGGTGGCGCCCACCTAGGCACATCCCTCTCTATATTCCCCAATTAACTTTTAAAACTATGTTTCTCTGTCTAAAATGCATGAGCATTTCAAGGAAAAAAACATATCTGACTGTAATGGTACAGCCAGGCTTGGGCCAGCATCAATCCATAGTTTATCTTTTAGAGGTTGAATGTGACTAGATAAACATGGTAACAATATAACATGGAGGATATAGGTGGCCACCAGCAATTTTATTTACCATCTGTAGAAGAGTAAACCCTGTAGATATCTTATTTACTTAGTCAAGGAAATATTTTCTCAAACACATTTCCAATAATGTTAAAATGTTTCTTTAGAAAGTTGAGAGGCGAAGGGTTAACTTTACCTTGAACTGGACCAATATAGTTAAGTGCATTTAATCTTTCTAGAATAAGCATGGTCATAACGGGTCATTCCTGGGCACGGTCTATTGGATTTATAAGGAAAGATGGAAACAACTATTGCTTAATATTTCCTTATTTTGCGGCCGTTATTTTCATTATTTCAGATTTAAGGTGCTTCAAGCCTCAATTTTAATTCACTTAGTCACGGAAATATCTCATATAAATCTCTGAATGGAGAGATTCAGCACAAACAATTCATCTAGAGCCAGAGGAACTTACTCTAAGGTTACCTTCTGCCATAATAATAGGATTTTACCTAGAGTCTAATTCAAAATATGTATTGATTGGAAACAGAATGAGGACAATTCCTATGAAGCGTTGGTTCCTATCTTCTTTTTCGAAAAGACTTCGACAGTAACACAAGCTCATTTATCACTGTGCACTTAAATCGAAATTTTCTTACAATCCCATAGAAGATAACAATAGCTCCTTATAAAAATATGTCTAACATTACTTTGTGGGCCAGAATTTTAAGAGAATCTCTATATATTCTGTAAGTAGAAAGATCAATGTTAGTTTTTAATACTTCAGTTACCCACTTGATAATTCATCAATAATTTAAGCAAGAAATACCCTACAAATCAACCTAAAATTGTGCAATTTGTTTATTACAAAGCCTTTTCATTCTGGGCTTAATCCCTTCTAAGAATATTGCAATTCCATTAATGCTTATTTTATTTTTTATATTTTTAATCATGTATTGGGAAAAATGGGTACCGTATGTTTTAGATTAAAAGTTGCACTTTTCCTCCCAAAATTTGGGAGGAAAATAAGGGGTGCATTTTATAATCCAAATGTAGCTTACTGGGGGTGCGGAAGAGGGGTCACAGGAGGCAGGGCCAATGCTACGGGCGGTGCGCTATACTGAAGGCGGTGCAGTCTGCATAGTGCTGCGGGCTGTTCTGCAGGCTGTGAGGCAGGGGCTGCCATCCTGAAATGTCAGCGGTACGGGCTCTAAATAATGGTGCCCGGATTCGGCGCGTGCGCAGATGGGGCTCTCGGCTCAAGATCTCATCTGCGCACGCACCACCTCTGGCCCATTGATCTACCAGCAGCGGAATGAAGGAATATGGCGTGTGTGCAGATATGATCTCAGCTTGTCATTGAGCCGATAGCTCAATCTGCGCACGCACCGACTTCGGGTGCATTTCTTTGAAGCCCTCACCGCTGACAGTTTCTGGAAGTTCCTCCCGCCTCACAGTGCCCGACAAGCATCTGGGACACCCGCTGCACCACCCGCAGTATGACTCTACTCCAGCACCGCCCCTGCCTCCTGTGACCCTGCTCCACCACTGCTGCCACTCCCCCTTTGGTAAGACACCACTGCATTATAAAATGAACCCCATATTTTTTTTTTATTTTGTTTTTCTCTAAATTTGGGGTGCGTCTTATAATCCTGTGCATCTTATAAAACAAAAAATACAGTAAGTTAAACTTTTATGCCTTCTTGATATATATTTTTTAATTTAAAATGTTGTTTTTAGTTCCTATATGGGAATTGAGAGTGCTGATTGCTTATACAGTGTACTGCAGTATACGGGAAAATGATCAATTTCCTATGACAGTCAGTCAGCAAAAGGTGGGCTTTATGTGAGTGGAAAAAGGCAGTGACCCCCGGCATCCATGTCAACCCATTAGCAACCTGTAGTTGTGGTAACGTGAAAGGATGAGGTGATGGATTCAAAATGGGTGTGTGGGGTATTTAATTCTGCTTTCAAATATTTAAATTGGCATCTAAAAGGTTAAATAGCAATGATCAGAGCTTTGGCATCTGCGGTTAGAGATATGCGCTGGCTGTAAAAAACATTTTTAAAGTGGCATCAACCCCTGAGACCGCATCATACACCCTCAACTGCCCTGTGATGTATTTATACATCATACATCATTAATTGAGACATGCAGGACGCACAGAAAAATTACAAAAAAAAAATCACAAATTTCAAGCAACAACTCGTGAATAATGATCACATTAAGGACAGAGTCTTTAGATTTGCTTAATAAAAAAGCCCATACAAGCCAAAGTTTAGAAAGATATTAAATATTTTATTAAAGTGCTGTTGGGTACAAAAATACATAGATATACATATGGACCAGAGGGAACGGTGCTGAAGGGGAAAGAACCCCACGTGTCCCGGAGAGTGGAATGGAAAGATTATTCCTCAGCCGTGATCTTAAAATACCATAAGCAGAGCTGCATCATAACATAAAGAGGAGGAATCCACATTAAGTGAAGAAAGCCTTCCATGCACCATATAGTAAGGGCAGCACTACTCACCTACTCAGATCACTGAAAAACCGGGATAAACACGAGGGGACCGGCGTCCCAACACGTGTTTCGCATTTAGGTATGCTTCGTCGGGGGATAGATAAAAAGTGTGTACAAGTACTGACCTTAAATAGGCACCCAAAATACCTCAGGGGTCCACCCTCTATGAACGCGTAATGAGGAGTCCTGGAGACCGGAAACCCGCCCAGGTTCGGCATCCACAGCGAAGACTGGATGGAAGAAAACTTCCTGTGACGTCCCCAGTGTTGTTCCAGCCCCGCTGTTAAGGACGCCACCGCAGTGATATCCAGGCAACAGGCACGCCCCATGACGCGTCGCAGGGTACTGCGGGGCTGGAACAACACTGGTGATGTCACAGGAAGTTTTCTTCCGTCCAGTCTCCGCTGTGGACGCCGAACCTGGGTGGGTTTCCGGTCTCCAGGACTCCTCATTACGCGTTCATAGAGGGTGGACCCCTGAGGTATTTTGGGTGCCTATTTAAGGTCAGTACACACTTTATCTGTCCCCTGACGAAGCATACCTAAACGCGAAACACGTGTTGGGACGCCGGTCCCCCCGTGTTTATCCCGGTTTTTCAGTGATCTGAGTAGCGGAGTAGTGCTGCCCTTACTATATGGTGCATTGAAGGCTTTCTTCACTTAATGTGGATTCCTCCTTTATGTTATGATGCAGCTCTGCTTATGGTATTTTAAGATCACGGCTGAGGAATAAGATTTCCATTCCACTCTCCGGGACACGTGGGGTTCTTTCCCCTTCAGCACCGTTCCCTCTGGTCCATATGTATATCTATGTATTTTTGTACCCAACAGCACTTTAATAAAATATTTAATATCTTTTCTAAACTTTGGCTTGTATGGGCTTTTTTATTAAGCAAATCTAAAGACTCTGTCCTTTCTGTGATCATCATACATCATTAACAGTAAATAGTCCAGTAGGAGGTGTCAGTGAGTGATTGATGGCTCTTTCTGTATGCACCCTGATATTGGGAAAGCTTTCAATCTTTATTCGCAAGCCTAAATATCAATCTATTTATGTCTCTTGCCCTGTAGCATGCTTCCCCTAGATAGTACAACATTTCCAAAGTGAAAATTTACTTTTAAAACCCTAGTGGAAAATTTGTAAACACATCACTACCATATAATACCCCAAGCGGTATTGATGCCGTTTTTTGCCAGGAGGTGTAGATTGGGTGCAGGAACATGGTGTAAAAATATCAGCACCAAATCTTCATCTCTTGGGAAAAAAGTGCAGTTTTCTGCCAGTAGATGCAGGTTTGTGAACTCAGTGAGAGTTCACTGAGGTCACTTGAAGTCAGGTTATCTGCAATCATAGGTGTAGGGCTGTGGCAACCTCCTGCTATGGCCGCAACTAACCTGAGTGATGTCACCGCTCATCGATGCAGCTAAAGGCCACATCTCACTAAGCAATATCGCTAGCAACATCGCTGTTGAGGCACGACTTGCTATAGCGATGTTGCTGTGTGTGACATCCAGCAACAACCTGGCCCCTGCTGTGAGGTCGTTGGTTGTTGCTGAATGTCCTGGACCATTTTTTAGTTGTTGCTCTCCCGCTGTGAAGCACACATCGCTGTGTGTGACAGCGACAGAGCAACAACTGAATGTGCAGTGAGCAGGGAGCCCTTTCCTTGGTTACCCGATATTTACCTTCGTTACCAGCGTGCGCCGCTCTCACGCTGTGAGTGCCGGCTCCCTGCTCCCTGCACACATAGCCGGACTACACATCGGGTAATTAACCTGATGTGTACTCTGGCTAGGTGTGCAGGGAGCCAGCGCTAAGCGGTGTGCGCTGGTAACCAAGGTAAATATCGGGTTGGTTACCCGTTATTTACCTTAGTTACCAAGCGCAGCGTCGCTTCCACGCGTCGCTGCTGGCTGGGGCTGCTCACTGGTTGCTGGTGAGATCTACCTGTGTGACAGCTCACCAGCAACCCGTGTAGCAACGCTCCAGCGATCCCTGCCAGGTCAGGTTGCTGGTGGGATCGCTGGAGCGTCGCTTAGTGTGACAGTACCTTAAGTCTCTGCCTGAAGCTCACAGCATTTGGTAATGTTCCATGATTACTGTGCCTTCAGTAATTTAGCAGAGCTGGAATCTTTGTGTGGCCTTGTGTGGAATACGTTGGACCTGCAGGGGTGTTTTGGGGGTTAATAAATTGGGGAAAGAGGAAGCTTTTTTGTCTTTTATTTCAAATAAAGGATTTTTTCGCCATTTATGTTTATTTCTTTTCACGTACAGATTTGTAATGGGGGGGTCTCATAGTTAATCAGTCATAGTTTACAAAGGACAAGCAAATTCTTGATAAAAAATCATCTGGACAATAATAATCAGGATTTGAATTTAAAGGATATCTTTCACCAAGTTTTTGCTATGTCATCTGAGAGCACCAAGATGTAGGGACAGAGACCCTGATTCCAATGATGTGTCTCTAAATTGGCTATGTTTTGCTGTTTCAATACAATCAGTATTTTATCAACAGGAGATTATGACTACATGAAAACTACCATGGAGCCCCCTTGTCAAACGATGCCCCCACCACGGATTAGCAACGTTCTGTCAATATATTGTGTACGCAAAAAGCTGCCAATCAGTGGTGTGGGTGGGGTTATACATAGCTTAAAGGGAACCTGTCACATACTCACCTGCAGTGTGGTCTGATATGGTTCGGTCCATTGGGCATCATTGTTTTCAGGTCCGGTGCCTCCTCTATTATGTCCATCACCATCCTCCTTGCTCTGTGTGGATGACTTAGTAAGTCATTCATACAGGCTGACATTTCAGACATGCTTTGATTTGCCCTGCTGAGGGCAGAGCTAAGTACTATAATGTGCAGGCATGGGGAAAGGTCAAAGAACGCCCACACCTGCGCATTACAGTACTTTGCATTGCCCTCAGCAGGGCAGATCAAAGTGCGCCTGCACAAGGCCACAATGCATATGTGGATGATGTAGGATGCGTTCTCCACATGCAGCAAGGAGGACAGTGATGGAAGAGAGGAGGCTCCAGACCCGAGAACAACATGGACAGAGGAGGCGCCGAACCCAAAAACAACGACACCCATTGGATCGGACTATATCGGACCGAACCGCAGGTGAGTAGGTCACAGGATCACTTTAACGACTGAGCTCTGCTACATTTACAGCAGAGAAAACTGTGATTTTATCACAACTGCTACACCCAGTAAATCATACATTGCTGGAATAAAGGTTTCTGTCCCTATAGCATGCTGCTGTCAGATTACATAGCAAAAACCTGCTGACAGGTTCACTTTAAATGTTAATGCTAGGTATTGATACTGCAACACCTATTTGCAGCCAATGCATTGGTCAATAACTGCAAGGTTTTGAATGTATTACAGAGATTTTACCTTTAAAATTGTATTGCTGTTGGCATGATTTTGGCTACATATGGCTAACGCAGCATAGATGCCTGTACCCAGCCCTAAAGTCATACAAAGTGGCATTAACCAGAATTAATATGCAGAACATTTGCTCAATGCTTGTACATTACAGTGAAAGAAATGTTTATGGAATATCTATGACAAGACGCATCTTTGCTGCACAAGTATACAGCAACATCTGGTCATCAATGCAATGTAAACTATATGTAGAGTAATTGTACTAAGAAGTCAATGATCTGGACTTATATATATATATATATATATATATATATATATATTTCACATGTACACTAGAACTTTAAGGTCACTTTACACACAGCGACATCGCTAGGTGAAAGCACCCGCCCCCGGCGGTTGTGCGTCACGGGCAAATCGCTGCCCATGACGCACAACATCGTTAGTCCCTGTCACACGTACTTACCTGCCTAGCAACATCGCTGTGGCCGGCGAACCGCCTCCTTTCTAACGGAGAGGTTCATTCGGCGTCACATCGGCGTCATTAAGTGGCCACCCAATAGAAGCAGAGGGGCGGAGATCAGCGGCCGGAACATCCCGCCCACCTCCTTCCTTCCTCATTGCCTGCGGCCGCAGGTATGATGTTGTTCCTCGTTCCTGCGGTGTCACACATAGCGATGTGTGGTGCTGCATGAACGATGAACAACCTGCGTCCTGCAACAGCAACGATATTTGAGATTAGAACGACGTGTCAACGATCAACGCTAAGGTGAGTAATTTTGATCGTTAGCAGTCGTTCATGCGTTTCACACGCAACGACGTTGCTAACGAGGCCGGATGTGCGTCACAAATTCCGTGACCCCAATGACATCTCGTTAGCAATGTTGTTGCGTGTAAAGCAGCATTTAGTTAGGCTTTGATTTGAGTTGTTTGAATGACACAATGCCGACAAGACGATATTGCCCTAAGACATGCACGCTATGGAAACATACATTCGGAACAGTTGATTTTTCCGTCACTGTAGATGTTTCCTCGGCACATAATCAGGAGTGAACCTGCTGCTAGCTGTCTCTTAATATACTTTATATTCTACAGAAATACTCTCAACTTTTATTTTCTTCAAGAAGCTTCATGTTATTTGTCTGAAGGTTCAGATTGTTCAATTATTTAACCTTTTAATGACTGAGCTTGTTTGCGCCTTGATTGTAAAGTTTTCTTTTTTGGTTCATTTTTTGTATTAGAAATTAGTGATTTTTTTATAACCTTCCTGTTTATCACTAAACTAATTCTTCCAGTAATTACAGTTTCCTGCGTACCTACAAATTCTAGATTTTGTATGTTAATTTAATGCAGGGATATTGTATTTTAAACTAAATGTTTTTGTGTGGACATTTTTTTTAAATATTATTTATTTTTTATTACTTATTTTGTAATTCAGTTGACAATTACTGATTTACACATTTATTTTAAACATTTTAATATACATTTGTATAGCAGCACATTATCCTTGGCGTCACAATGACACAGGCTACTGTTAGGGGAACACCTCACCATGGTGTCATTCAGATTGATGTCTGTTGACCCATGGTGAGGTTTTAGTAGTAGAAAGTGCAGGTACTGTCCCGATTGGGTACACCTTGTCGTGGTGGGATTGATTTAGCTTTTTTGATCAACATTGTGTTTACTAAGTACCCTATGTTTTTTATATGCATTTATATGCTTTTATTTATTAGTTACAGTAGGCAGTATGTTAATATTATTCCTATTTTAGGTTTTCTTTGTCTTATCGCCAGTGTGAACATGCACTTATAATGTGCAGTATACTAACTCATGCTTCGGCTCATTTTTTGTTTTTTCTTTAGTGTTTTGTACTCAGTACAAATAGGGTGTGACCCCCATTTCCAGTGAGCTGAGCATTTCATCCATTGCATCCCATGGCTGTGAGCCTATAATCGGGACCCAGCCATTTTCTGCCCTTATTCAGATTGATGTCTATTGCACATGGTGAGGTTTCAATATAGAGAGTGTAGGTACACCTTGTCGCAGTGGGATGGCTTAACGCTTTTTTGATCAAAATTGTGTTTACTAAGTACCCTATGTTTATTTATATGCAGTATGCTTTTATTTATGCGTTACAGTAGGGTATATGTTAATATTATACTTATTTCGGTTTTCTTTGTCTTATGGGCAGCATGAACATGCACTTATAATGTGCAGTATACCAACTCACGCTCCGGCTCATTTTTTTTGTTTTTTTATTTATTTTTGTTTGTTTTTTTATTTATTTATTTTTTGTTTTTTTTTTTCTCCAGCCATTAGAGAAGGAACTAAGCTTTTATTAGATAGATTTTGGGGCCTGAATGGGACGTTACATTGTAGAATAAAGACACCTTATATAAAAATTGGATAATAAAGGTCATTAAAGGGTTAATAAACATCTCTCACTTCTGCATTTGGAGGTGCCGTTGGCGCCAGGCCGTCTCCACTGTCGCCAGGTATTGTGGATGCATTCTATTTTGATTAAAAGGACAGTGTCATGCTACAGACTAGGAGTGCACATCACTGTCATCAGTACCTCTGACCTCTCAAAGAGAAAGTGCGGCTTTGGATGACCCCTTTATGGACCCTCAATACAAGAGATAAAGGGAGGTTTTCATGCTCTAGCGCTTTGAAAATTTTCTACTATTACATTCAAATTGATAGCTAAATCTTTGCGGGACATGTCATATTGGATTTGTAATACTCATACGCAACCATTATCCATTATAGTCAACAGAATAATAAAATTGCATTTGATGTATTAGTGTCATTGTCCTCTGAAGATTATTCAAAATGAAATAAAGTCCCCTACTCAGCCACTGGTTGCCTCCAGGGCAGGATAAGAGACTTTCAAGGATTCAGATTGCAAACAGGGAATGAAGGCCCCTACGTATTGCCACTAACCAAGCCTCGAGCTATCTCCACCGTACCGCCATGACAGCACAGCTATTACTCAACCTGTCAGTAGGCAAGGAAAACAATTTGATATACACAGACAGTAAATTACATCCTAGATTATTTACAATGGTATGATATGTAGAATGTTGACTTTACTTACGGTATCTGTGACAAACTAAAACTTTACTAATTTGCCAATAGGTTCCACAGTCCTAACATAATAGAAATCTAATCTGTGGATCAATGTAGAAGTCCTGTACTAATAAAATTCAACAATAGCTAACTAATAAAAAAGATTACTCCTTCCTTTAAATATAAAAAAATAAATTGTTAATGGAGATTATTTTGTTTTTTATTTTCTCTAATAACTACCATATGTACTCGTGTATAAGCCGGGTTTTTCAGCACTTTTTCATGCTGAAAATGCCCCCCTTGGCTTATACTCAATTGAGGGTCCCACAAACAATGATTCTCACCTGTCCTCCATTCCTACACTGTCCTCTTACCTGGTTCTTGCATACCACGGGCACATAGACCCCTTGATGATCGCAGCCGGTACACGGGGCCTCCGCTGTTGTCGTTAGCGCTTTACTTCAGTGGAATGTTTTGCGGTGCTTTACTTCTGTTAAATGCCGCAAAGCATTCAACTGAATTAAAGTGCAGACGGCAGCAGCGGCCCCATGTACCGTCCATGATCATCGAGGGTTCTATGTGCCTGCAGTCCGCAAGGAGCAGGTAAGAAGACACTACAAAAATGGAGGACAGGTGAGAATATTTTTTTTGTGTGTGTGTGTGTGTGTGTGTGAACAATGGTATAATATGGGAAAAAAGGGGACCAGTAGGAGGCATTACTATTGGATGGGCACATTACTACAGGGCACAAGGATGGGGAACATTACTACAGGTCACATTACTACAGGAGACAAGAATAGGGAACATTACTAGAGGGCACAAGAATGGGGCACATTACTACAAGGGTGGGACAAGGATGGGCACATTACGTTTTATTGGTATATATTGTTATTTTTGAAATAAAATGCTGCTGCATTTCCCACCTTAGGCTTATACTCAAGTCAATACGTTTTACCAGGTTTTTGTGGTAAAATTAGGTGTCTTGGCTTATACTCCGTTCGGCTTATACTCGAGTATATACGATAGTTCATTTGTAAGTAGCGCAAAGGTCAATCAGTGCAACCTCAGACACTAGTGAAATGAGTTCCTCTAAGTGCGTTGGTATTGTTGGAGCACTTAAATGTCCTCCATTCAAGCAGCAGATCCTCAGATGGTGCAAGAGCACTGCAGTATGACAATCAGAGGGAAGTAGGTAGTAAATTTTATCAAAATCAATCAGTCTTTAATAAAACCAGTGTAACATATAAGCAATAGCAGGCACAAAATGTGGTGTTCAATCTTCATCTGTTCTAAACAGAGGCACAGACTCATTGGTTACAAGTGACGGCACTTCATTTGCTTGACTTGAATAATCCATTCCTTTTATCTGTCATTCACTGACCATTGCCCTCTCCAGTGATTTCTTTGTCTCAGTCTGGCAAGTTGAATAGTTAATCATTAAACTCTCAGCTCTGGCCTACAAGTTGCCTTCTCTTCAGCCCCACTTTATCTGTGCTGTGTCTGGGTTACCCACTAACCCACAGCTCTACGTCCACTAAGCTCCTGGCCTTACCCACTTCAACTTAGCTCCATTTCTGTTGCTAATCTGCTTCATTACATAGGGTGCATGATGCTCCAGTCGTATAACTCTGCCGCTGGGTCTAATTACCGAATCTTGCTATCTCTGTTCTGCTTCTTCCCTTCACACACTCCTCACTATGGGGCCTCATCTATCAACCTCCCTGTGACCGGCCTCACTACTAACTGCTGACTCCCTGTAACAAGGAAGTAGCTTTCTTCTTACTCCCAAATACTCCTCCCATCTGCAGAACTGGCAAACTCCTAACTATTCCTTTCCTATTTATTTTAATCTACTACTTTTAACAGAGGTCTGGTTATATGTCAACACTGGAAACCCTATACTATTGGACAGACAGCTGAAAGGGACATGTTGGACCCAATTTTGTTGCGTGGACAATAGACCTGAACAGGCTTTGAGAAGGTTGAATTACGATCTTTGTTGCACAGCATGATGGCCATCAACTTTACATTCCAGTTTCAATTACGTCAAGAATTTTACATTTACCACTAATCATACTTGTCTGAATTACTTGGAGTTCGGTAATTATGTAAAAAAAACTTATACTATTTGTCCAAAGGTCAAAGTAAAGTAATTTTCTTCCTAAATGTCTATTTATTTAGTGCCATAATATACACTTCTTTTTATTATACTTGTATTAAATATTCCTTATCGTTCCCTAACTACACTATCTGCTATTCTATTTTTTTCCTTACTTTATTTTGAATGATTTTTCATTTGAGCATAACTGTGCATGCTGGGATACTCAAACAAAGCGTCATGAAAGTGCAGATGCTGACGTCACTGCCACAGTTCCTGCCATCTCCTTGAAAAGAAGCATCATCGGTGATTCTCATTTCAGGGGCTGTGCTAGTCCCTGCGCACTGTAAACTGTGCAATGTGCACAATGATAGCGTACTCTCTGTTGTCAAATCAGAGCAGAAGTATCGCGCTGGCAACAGATCGGTATCCGAATACACAGCATGCAGAAATCAGTGATGTCACTTACAAGGGCGGTACTGGTCGCTGCATGCCTGGTATTCTGACACCACATTGTTGTACTGATCTGAGCTGTGAACAAATAACACATTGTCATTATGAACATCGCACAGTGCACAGCGTGTGGGGACTAGCCCAGCCCCTGAAACGAGCGTCACTGATGATGTTTTGTCTGAGTATTCCAGCATACAATTCTCAAATGAAGTGTCATCAAAAAAGAAAAAATAGAATAGCAGATAGTGTAGTTAAAGGGGTTGACTGGACTAAAGTGGTAAGTTTGTAGTAACTCTATGTGACTTTAGACTTAATAATTCTCCCAGTGCACGCACTGTCCACTGTGAGGATTCACCAGTTTCTGAGCCAGGAACGGCGGTCACGCGACTGCAATTGTGCGCTATGCACGTTCCCGGACAGAACCCGACTAGAGAATGCAGCCTTGTTCCATAGAAATGTATTCTTGCACCCACTAGATGGTCAGGCCTTTTAGTCGGATGCGCCCAAAATGTATGGAATGACGCGGCGCCCACTATTGGGTTTCTGGCTGGGAAGATGCATAGCACACAATTGCAGTTACGTGACTACTGTTCCTAATAAGAAACTGGTGAATCCTCGCAGTGCACGGCGCATGCTCAGGGAGGGTTCATAAGTTTGCAGTCACATAGAGTGACTGCAAGCTTATCACCATAGCCTGGACAATCCCTTTAAGGAACGGTTGAGACTTTGTAATGCCAACATATTAGAATGCAGTTTAGATTATGGCACTAAAGGAGGATTTAGAATGATTATAACTTTGCCTTTGAACCACTAGCTTAATTTTGACATTGTTCTTGTGTAAAGCTCTCCATACACAAGACAGCTGTTTGGTGTGCAGCTTTTTTATCTAGCTCATGTATGTTCAGCCTTATCGGGGCAGGCGAGTTACCTGGCAGTAACAGCTGATCACTGGTGATAAGAGGAGTCAGACCCATCACCTATCAGATTTCCTCTTTTTATAAAGTGGATGACTTCAAGAAACAAATTTAACTTGTGATCAGTGGAAAAGCTTAAAACGATTCCCTTCTAATAAGATACAGCCTTATGTGAGACTAAATTGTATTATGGCACGGAATATAAAAGAGCTCTATGGCTGTGATCATATTCACCACCGGTTTTCTGACACAGACTGTAGATTTTGAATGAACGTAGATATTGAGACTGCTAAATAAAATGGATTAGAAAGAGTCTTGTTTGTTGCTTGCAATTTTACGGCAGTCATTTCTTCCTTGTTTATTCACGACTCGATTTGCCAAGTTGGAAATGATAATAATCCGTTTTTCTAAAACAAGATGGATTGCGTTACTTGACAGTAAAACATTGGTGAGATGCGCGGCCTTTTAACATGTTAGGATAAAGATCTATAAATGTCTGTTTACTAAACAAGAAGAAATAAACCAAATTCATATCTTCTGAGTCCGACTGTCTCACAATAAGTTTATTGGCTCAGCACTTAATAGAAACAGATTGTCGCTGATGAAAACATATTGACTATTGCAATTTAAGAGACCGTGGTCGTACAATAAAATATAACGAGGGCCTCTGTGAAAGAGAAATTCACAGCATTTAAAAAAAAAAAAGATTTATCCATTTTTTTTAGGAGAATAGCAAACTACTTACTTACAATCCTTTTTTATATTATTATTATTATTATTATTATTATTATATTATAAATATTAGAGTTGGGCAAAAAAAATTGCAGGTCCCTTGTCCAATGGCCACATCAATAGTCCATGGCCATGGAGCCAGAAGATTATAAACCTCCTACTACATGGGACATTCCCATTTTCCCTTCTGACATTGCGTGGTCCTATCAATCAAAAAAAAAGCAGGGCATGCCGGAACTAGTAAGAATTTCTCATTGCTCTACTCTAGTGATGAGCGAGTACTAAAAAGCTCGGGTGCTCGAAGCTCGGGCCGAGCCTCCCAAGATACTCGTGTACTCGGCCCGAGCAACGAGCCCAATGTTATCCTATGGGAGACCCGAGTATTTTTGTGAAATGACCTCCCGGCAGCATGGAGAAACCCTAAAAATGGCACAAAAGTCTCAGAAGAGTGCTCAAATGACATGGCAACAGCATGGGGAAGACCCCTTGAAGCATTTATCACTCAAAAGTCACAGCTGTGAACAATTTTGTCCGCGTTTTACGCCATTTTTACGGACTCATCAGAAAACCTTCCAAAATGACCCCAAAATGATTTTTCATGGCGGAAATGTTAAGGGCACATACCCAATAGTGAGATAGAGCTGGTGTATGTTACTTTTTGAGATCAATACATGAAAGATTTTACGTGAAAACATTGTGTGGCACTCCGATGTCCCTGAGAAGAGACGTACATGAAGGCCTCTTGAGTCTAATGTGCCCATTTTGAGGAAGTGAGTCTTTGTAGTATTTTCCTTTGCCAGGGCAGTCCTAAATTGTGAGGTTCACCAATGCCCCTGCATACAGACGTGCATGAGGGCCTGTAAACCTGAAGTGCCCATTGTAAGGAAGTGGGTGTATTATAGTATAGCCCTTAGGCAGGGCAGCCAAAAATTGGGAGGCTCCACGTTGTCCCTGGATAGAGACGTGCATGAAGGCCTGTAAACCTGAAGTGCCCATTGGAAGGAAGTGGGTGTATTATAGTATAGCCATTAGGCAGGGAAGCCAAACATTGGGAGGCTCCACGTTGTCCCTGGATAGAGACGTGCATGAAGGCCTGTAAACCTGAAGTGCCCATTGGAAGGAAGTGGGTGTATTATAGTATAGCCCTTAGGCAGGGAAGCCAAACATTGGGAGGCTCCACGTTGTCCCTGGATAGAGACGTGCATGAAGGCCTGTAAACCTGAAATGCCCATTGGAAGGAAGTGGGTGTATTATAGTATAGCCCTTAGGCAGGGCAGCCAAAAATTGGGAGGCTCCACGTTGTCCCTGGATAGAGACGTGCATGAAGGCCTGTAAACCTGAAGTGCCCATTGGAAGGAAGTGGGTGTATTATAGTATAGCCCTTAGGCAGGGCAGCCAAAAATTGAGAGGCTCCACGTTGTCCCTGGATAGAGACCTGTTAGGTTCTTAGTGCCTCCGTGCTTGCATTTAAAAACCGCACGTGTGTGCCTGTTGGTGGCAGCTTTCCGCTGCATTTGTGTGAGTTTTGCAAAAACTTGGATATAACACACAAGTCTAGTGAATACACATCAGCACAGCATTGCAAAATGCGCAAGGGCGTTGTCAACGAACAAGGAAGTGGACGTGATGGTGGTGCAGGCAGACACCGAGGTTGTGTGCAAGCTCTAATTTCGCCACAACAAAGGGCCACATCTAGTCGCTCGCACGTCCTGTCCCAAATTCTTGGGGACCGCAGCAGTACACCGCTCTTGAACCAAGACCAGTGTCAACAGGTTGTTAGTTGGATAGCGGATAATGCTTCCAGTCAGATTGGCACCACCACAAACACTCTGTCTTCCACACGGTCAAGTGTCAGTAGCCGTGATACTGCACCGCACATTTCAGAACCTGATCCTCCTTCCTACCACCAGGCCGAGTACACGTCCACGGACATTACTGATCCCACACTTGGACACTCGGAATAGCTGTTCGTTCACGTTTCCATTCACAAATTCTGGCCTCTCGCCAGCTCCTGTTGAAGTGGGCCATGACGAGATTGTATGTACAGATGCACAAATATTTGAGCAGCCACGTTCTCACGAAGTTGGCAACGTGTCTCAACAAGGGGTGGACGATGATGAGACACAATTGTCAGGAAGTCAGGAGGAGGAGCAGGGTGCGGAAGAGGAAGACGACGTGGTGGATGATCCAGTAACTGACCCAACCTGGCAGGAGGATATGCAGAGCGAGGACAGCAGTGCACAGGGGGAGGGAGGCGTAGCATCCCAACAGGCAGTAAGAAGCAGAGTGGTGGCCCCAGGCAGACGTCAGGCAACTGTTCCCCGGAAAAACACGACACAAGGTGCCTGTACAAATGTTAGGTCTTCCCGAGTCTGGCTGTAATACTATTGTATGTATTGAGGATTTCGATTGCGTTAGGGCAATGACAACCAGAGACGAGTTCTTGGTGCAAGACATTTATAATATGCAACCAGCAAATATGTACATAAACGGAACAAAAACACAGTAGAACATAAATACAGGAAATACCTTCCAGGGACTGAGCGAAAGGGAATTCCCGGGACCGCGCACCGGACTCCCCCAGGGAGACCACCAACAGCAAACCCCTATACAGGGACTGTCTGGCAATCACCCCAGAAGCCCTAAATGCGCAGCAGCCGGGACACAAAAGGGCAATAGGTAAGTCGAAAAATGTCTGTACGTGATGTGAGTCCAGAGTGGTATTAAACGGAAGGAACCGGGCAGAAGTTCCGACCAAAGACGGCAAACGGAGTCCAGGTACAGCTAGATGATACCAGATGAAGTCCAGAGTCGGTGTCGGTTGTTTTCCAAGAGGATCCGAATAACAATCAGGAACCAAAAGCAGCAGGGCAGGAGCACACAGGAAGCAGTATACTCAGGCACTGGACTAAGCTTTAGGGGCGGCTTTTAAACAGATGGACAGGAAGTAGGGCAACAGAACAGAAAACTCCATGTTAACAAAGGGCAAGCTCTTTCAAAAGAAAACTGGAAAACCCGGAACTCTGACACTGGCAGTTTTTTAAGTTGGCTCCAGATGATTCTAAAAAGGCCATTTGCAACACCTGCCATGCCAGCATCAGCAGGGGTACCAAAACTAGCAGCCTGACCACCACCAGCATGATCAGGCACATGTCAGCCAAGCACCCGACTTTGTGGGAAGTACAACAGAGTCGAGGAGCAGTGCTTGCTGATGTCACTGCTACGTCTTCGCTGGTTGTGCATGCGAGCCAATCCCCTGTCCATGCTGCCTGCGAACAAGCCTCCTCCACTCCTGCACCTGCAGTTGCCTATGCAGAAAGAACACCATCATCAAGCACGTCCTTGTCCCAGCGCAACGTTCAGTTATCCATTCAGCAAACCTTTGAGCGCAGGCGCAAATACACTGCCAACACCCCACATGCCACAGTTCTAAATGCTAACATTTCGCGACTGCTTGCGCTGGAAATGTTGCCTTTTAGGCTGGTTGAGACAGAAGCATTCCGCGAACTGATGGTGGCAGCTGTCCCACGTTACTCGGTCCACAGACGCCACTATTTCTCCCTGTGTGCCGTCCCCGCATTGCATAACTAACCACGTGTCACAAAACATCACACGTGCCCTGAACAACGCTGTTTCAGCCAAAGTCCACCTAACCACAGACACGTGGACAAGTGCATGTGGGCAAGGACGCTACATCTCGTTGACGTCACACTGGGTTAATATTGTGCAAGCTGGGACCCAGTCTGAGCGAGGGACGGAACACGTCCTTCACACACCAAGTTTTGCAGGCCCTACCTCAGTCAGGGTTTCACACACACTTTACAGCTCCGGAATGTCATGCTCCTCAGCCTCCTCCTCCTCCTGCGCATCCTGATCCACTTTACCCTCCACACCAGTCCCAAGCTGGAAGTGTCGCTGGCGGAGGAGGGGACGGTGCGCTCTCCCACTGCTCGGGTCCGGCTGACGCAGCTCTACGGCTGCTGCTGCTCGTTGGCTCGAGCGATGGCCGGATCCCGGGGACTCGAGCGGCGCTACTCGCCCGTGAGTGAAAAGGGGTGGTTTGGGTTTTGGGGATATTGTCCGTGACGCCACCCACGGTTGTGGTGATTGTGTGGACACCACCGCTGCTCTGGACGGGGATCCCGGGAGCCTGTGACAGGGAGCAGCTTTGTTGTTATTTCTCCCCTCCGTGGGTAGGGGGGTTGGTTGTCCCGGGGCCTGGTGATGGGGTAGAGATGGATGACAGGCGGGTTGCGGGGCCTGATGAAGTGCATGGTCGCAGGGGCAGCGCTGTGCCGCACGGCACGGAGGTACTCACTCAGCCCAATGATGATGACACAGTTCAGGGTAAAACAAGTGGCTGGATGGACGGGTCACTCGGACGGCTGCGGTTGTTCCTCCCTGCAGGTTAGTGATGACTGTCTCTCCCTGCACCTAAGTTAAGTGTTGGTAGTGATGGTTTCCCAACGGTAACCCGCTCCCTGACCTGGATATGGGCCGGAGGAGCCCCTTTTGCCCACAGGCGCTGGCCCTGGGAGACGGTTGCCCTTGGCGGTGGCTGTGTCTCCCCTTCACGGTTGTACGGTTGCCTTCTATCTGGACTTGGCTGTTTGGAAACCCTGAGGTCCCCTTCAATAACGGATTTGGCAAATTCACGGCGACACCAAGCCTTGCCGGGATCCGAAAGTCCTCTGCCAATGGTGCTGGCTTCTCTTTGTATACCGGTCCGGTACGGCCGGGTCACCACCCGTCCACGGTCCTTACGGCAGACTCCAATCGGCCTCCACTGCAGACGGTCACCACATCCTGCCAACCTTGCTGTCCTGTCCGGGCCACACACCCGGACCAACTTCAGGCTCTTTGCTGTCACTTTTCTCCTCTCTACTACTTTCCTCCTTCCACTTCCTTAGCTTAACTCTCACTGCCTGTGTTTTCCCTCCTCCTCGGTGGGTGGAGACCAACCGCCTGGCTCCACACCCTGGTGTGGACAACAGCCCCTGGGGAAGGCAACAAGGATTTTGTGTTTTGACTATGATATGCCTGCAGGGAGTGTGGGGTGTTTAAGTGTTGTGCTCTGTGGCCCCTGGCTTGTCCAGGGCGACACAGAAGCACTGCAGCACTGCCTCGGCGAAGCGGCAACAGGCAGTGCTGAAGCTAATCTGCATAGGTGACAAACCCCACAATGCAGAAGAGGTGTGGACAGCTCTGAAACAGCAGGCAGATCACTGGCTCACAACTCTGAACCTAAAGCCAGGAAAGGTCGTGTGTGACAATGGCCGGAACCTGGTGGCGGCTTTGAGGCGAGGCCAGCTGACACATGTTCCATGCGTGGCCCATGTGCTCAACCTCGAGGTTCAGCGGTTTCTAAAGTCATACTCAGAGCTGTCTGATCTGCTGGTAAAAGTTCGCCGCCTGTCTGCACATTTTCGAAAGTCACCTACTGCTTCAGCCGGCCTTGCCGGCTTAAGACGCCGTTTGCATCTTCCGGCACACAGACTGGTGTGTGATGTCCCCACGCGTTGGAATTCAACTCTGCACATGTTGGTCAGGATATGTGAGCAGAAGAGGGCAGTTGTTGAGTACCTGCATCACCTAAGCCGTCGGGAAATGGGTCAAACTCCACACATAACACCTGAGGAGTGGAGATGGATGTCCGACCTATGCACCATCCGCCAAAACTTTGAGGACTACAACAAGATGGTGAGCGGCGATGACGACATTATTAGCGTCACCATACCGCTTCTCTGCCTTCTAAAATGGTCTCTGCTCAGAAAACAAACATGATGCATTGCAGGCGGAGCGCGATGAGTTTCAGCAAGAAACAGTAGTGGGTGTGGGTGATGAATGATAACACACAGCCCAGCCTCGTCTCATCACAACGTGCAGTGGAGGACTATGACGAGGAGGAGGATGAAGACATGGAGCAACTCTCTGGCCAAATTGAGGATATGACATGCAGTCATATCCTCGGTTCAGCGTGGCTGGCCAGAGGACAGGGTAGATGATGAGGAGGAGGAGGACAGCATGTTCAGTCATCGTGTTGGTCAGGATACTGAAGTGATGGCTGTTAAGAGTCTGGCACACATGGCTGACTTTATGGTAAGCTGCCTGTCTCGTGACCCTCGCGTTAAGAACATCTTGGCCGACAATCATTACTGGTTGGTAACACTGTTAGACCCACGCTAAAAGGAGAACTTTATGTCTCTTATTCCCGAGGCGGAGAGGTCAGGCAAAATGCAGCAGTTCCAGAAGGCCATAGTCACGGAAGTAGGCAAAGCATTCCCCTCACAAAACGCTAGCGGCATAGGTCATGAATCAGTGGACAACCGAGGCGTACAGCCGAGAGAGGCACAAGTCCAATCCGCCAGAGGTAGGGGAACAGTCTTTAAGATGTGTGACAGTTTTCTCAGCCCCTCACGTACCACAGCCCCTGAGGTGCGGGGTAGTGCCACAAGAAATCCTAAGTTTGCCCAGATGCTGAAGGAGTACCTTGCAGATCGAACAACTGTACTCCGACATTCCTCTGTGCCTTACAATTATTGGGTATCCAAGCTGGACACGTGGCATGAATTGGCTCTCTACGCCTTGGAAGTCCTGGCCTGCCCTGCTGCTAGCGTTTTGTCAGAGCGTGTTTTTAGTGCCGCAGGTGGAATCATTACAGATAAACGCACCCGCCTGTCAACTGAAAATGCTGACAAGCTGACTCTGATCAAGATGAACAAGGGTTGGATTGGGCCAGACTTCACCACACCACCAGCAAATGAGAGCGGAATTTAAAGTTTGCCATGTACCTCCACTCACCCATGGGTACACACTTCTGGACTTTGGATAATCGCTGGACTGCTCCTCCTTCTCCTCATGCGCCACCATGATGATGACCGTTACAAATTGCAATACTTAGGCCTTTGTTTCAGGTATACCCCCAGTGGTAAATTTTTTCGCCCATTCTTTGCAGAATGGACATTACAACGACAGGAGACCCGCTCCTTTGCAATGGGAACAATGTTTTGAGGCCCTCATGCACGTCTCTACCCAGGGACAACGTGGAGCCTCCCAATTTTTGGCTGCCCTGCCTAAGGGCTATACTACAATAGACCCACTTCCTTCCAATGGGCACTTCAGGTTTACAGGCCCTCATGCACGTCTCTATCCAGGGACAACGTGGAGCCTGACGCTGCCACCGACTGCCACACACGTGCTGTTTTTAAATGCAAGCACGGACGCAATAAGAACCTAACTGGTTTTTAGGAGCGACAATTACTGAGAAGTCTGACACTATCAGACACTGCTGACTGACGTGTATTATACACTAGACTTGTGCGTTATATAATAGTTTGTGCAAAACGCGCACCTGTACGCTGCCACCGACTGCCACACACGTGCTGTTTTTAAATGCAAGCACGGACGCAATAAGAACCTAACTGGTTTTTAGGAGCGACAATTACTGAGAAGTCTGACACTATCAGACACTGCTGACTGACGTGTATTATACACTAGACTTGTGCGTTATATAATAGTTTGTGCAAAACGCGCACCTGTACGCTGCCACCGACTGCCACACACGTGCTGTTTTTAAATGCAAGCACGGACGCAATAAGAACCTAACTGGTTTTTAGGAGCGACAATTACTGAGAAGTCTGACACTATCAGACACTGCTGACTGACGTGTATTATACACTAGACTTGTGCGTTATATAATAGTTTGTGCAAAACGCGCACCTGTACGCTGCCACCGACTGCCACACACGTGCTGTTTTTAAATGCAAGCACGGACGCAATAAGAACCTAACTGGTTTTTAGGAGCGACAATTACTGAGAAGTCTGACACTATCTGGACTGTTTTACACTGTGTACACCAGCCCCAGATATGATGAAGGCTGGTATACGGTCACCACTACCCTGCCTGCCTGCCTGCCTGTATACTGCTACAATAGTCCTGACAAGGACTCTTCTGGTCACTAGCCTGTATTCCGACCTGGCTATACCCTGCCTGTATATAGCAACAATAGTCCTGAGAAGGACTCTGCTACTGTACTCCGACCTGGCTATACCCTGCCTGCCTGTATACAACTAGAATAGTCCTGAGAAGGACTTCTGGTCACACTGTTTGCAGCCCTGCTCCGGAACTAACTATAAAGGGCCGCAAAGCTTTCCCTGAATCAGCGACACTCTCCCTACACTCACTGTCAGAATAGCTGTGAGCAGAGCACAGCGCGCCGGCCTATATAAAGGCTCGGTGACGCTGTGCAGGCCGGCCAATCACTGCAATTCCACAACTAACAGGGCTGTGGCATTGCAGTGGTCTGCCAGCCAATCCCTGCATGAGGGCTGGCTCTCAAAAGAGCGCCAACATGCAGAAATGAAGACCACGAGTAAAGCACGAGTATCGCGAGATTACTCGGTCCCCGCCGAGCAGCCCGAGTACAGTGATACTCGTGCGAGTACCGAGTAGTGACAAGCATGCTCGCTCATCACTACTCTACTCTAACAGCTTCGGTCTACTGGCATGGCCTCTGGACGAGGGTCCTGTGAATTGTATTGTGTAATCTAAATAGTATCTTTTGATTTACTTGACTTCTGCAGGCACTGAATAGGCAATGCTGTAATGATCAATAACCAATGAAATGTATATCACATTGTGATTACCATATGAAGACATTACTTTGCATAGGTGGACACTCTAGCAAACATTTATCATTGAGTTGGCAGCCAAATTTGTATAAATTGCAACATTTCATTTTTGTACATGGCTAGGCTAAATCTATTAATGAAGAACACCCTTTATTACACCATTTTTAGCACCTATGCAAAAAATTAAAAATGTCTAGAAAAGGGGTCTTCATCATTAAAGAGGGATTTCAGGTCACAATATATTGATGATCTCTCCTTTAGAAGTATTCCCACCTTTCAGCTGTAGCAGCACATTTGGCGGGACTGTGCTGTGCAGCTCTATTCATTGTGTTGCATCCGCTGCCAAGTACTGCAGTGCAGCTTCTATTCTTTTGCACCGCTCTTGTGTTGGCTGCCTGTAAACATTCAATGGAGCTTCACTACGCAGCCGCCATTGAGGATGCCAGATGTGAGACCCCCACCGATCTGACATGCTATGTAGAGTTTATCAATAAATAGTGAATTAATGACCTCTTTAAATTTTAGGTGTAAAATATAATATATTTATGATTGCATTTTTATATAAAAGTCTCAAAACAGTTGCATATTCCAGACAGATCCCAGCTGTCTTAAAAAATTGGAGTAGAGAAATAATTAGGAGTGGATCTGCAGTACCCCACTGTGGCCACAATAAGGTTGATAGAACTGTGCTGTTCCGCTCCATAACTGATCACATTCGGCCACTGGCGGCACCAGTAACCCCAGATTGGTGGTGGTACTAGGTGCTCCCCACTGATCTGATATTGATGACCTATCCTAAGAAGGATACTGGAAAAAAAACAGTTTTAATGGTCAGTATTTGACATATTGGTCTCCTGCTTTTTTCAAAAACTGCAAAGTGTACCAATTATTATGCATAAAGTCGCAAACAGCATTGCCTTGCTATAGTTTACACTTTGGCCTTAAGGCCCCATTACACGCGTTGATTTATCATGCGATCTAATGTGCGATCGCTCCCGCCCCTATCGTTTGTGCGGCATAGGCAATTTGTTGCCCATGTCGCACAAAGTCGGTAACCCCTGTCACATGTACTTACCTCCCGAACGACCTCGCTGTGGGCGGCGAACATCCTCTTCCTGAAGGGGGAAGGACGTTCGGCCTCACAGCGATGTCACACAGCGGCTCCTAATAGAAGCGGAGGGGAGGAGATGAGCGGGACGTAACATCCCGCCCACCTCCTTCCTTCCGCATTGCCGGTGGCCGCAGGTAAGCTGTGTTCATCGTTCCCAAGGTGTCACAAGGAGCGATGTGTGCTGCCTCGGGAACGACGAACAATCGGCATCCAGGAATGTGACCGATATTTTGAAAATGAACGACGTGTCAACGAGCATGGATAAGATGAGTATTTTTGCTCGTTAACAGTTGCTCGTAGCTGTCACACGCTACGATATGTCAAACGATGCCAGATGTGCGTCACGGAATCCGTGACCTGGACGACATATCGCCCGATATATCGTAGCGTGTAACGGTACCATATTGGTCATTCTGGGCACCGTATGACACACTGTATCTTGATAAAGAATATCATTGAGGGAATTTTTGTGTCCTTACTTATGTGGGCATAGTATAGACATACTGTACGCAAAATCTATATTATATATAAAAAAATTAAGTGACCCAAGAATGTAATTAGCCGCTCTGTCTCTACTTTTTGCTGAGATCAGATCAGGCAGTATGAACCTGTTGACAGGTTACCTTTAATACAAATGCCTGACGACTGACACTAGCTGATTATAGTCCATTAAAAACTCCATTAAATACAATATATGAAACCTAATGCTAAAGCTGTAAGATGTTGTTCTATGTAAATAACCACATTATATATCAGGTAAGTATACATTTATCTCCTTTGAAAGCTTTGCTTTTATCACAGCATTATGCATCATAAATAATGTCAATATTTTAAAAAAATAAAATAATTCAGTTTATCGTACATTGGAGAAACCAAACTCCTGTTGTTTTCATTACAGTGAAATTATATGGAACAGCATATAGACGCAATTACCGGTAAGCAGCACCCTTTTTAAATAATTTCTTGTATAGTAAGAGAACAATCTTTGTTTGTTCTTTACTGCTCTTCTGCTCACGTGTTGTCACCGTTCTAGAATGTCGGCAACACAACCTTTTTGGTGTTTTATTCTTTAATTTAAAAAGAAAAGTTTTGGCCAAATGTGACCAGAAAAATGAAAACTTTTTTATGTCAAAAAAATCATAAAGTGGGGCAAAAGAAAAGTTCACGAGTTTCGAGCATGCAATGTTCTTTTTTTTTTTTTTTAAATCATTTATTTTTTTAGTAAACAATGTAAACATACACAAACTACAAAGAGAACATTCTTTCTACCCCTTTCTCCCTCCATCCAATGCCCCCCCAAGAAAAAAAGTAGCTGTTCCCTAAGGCTCAGAAATAAGAAGTGTATAAGGCTAAGGACACACGGACATTTAGCATATGATGCAAAAGCATTAGGGTAAGGACACAGGGCGAGTAAAACACAGAGAGTTGAATGTTATAAAAAAAAATTGCATTCCACTCAGACCCATGTTACTCTATGGGGCCACTCCCATGAGCGATTTTTTTTCTCAGTCCTAATCAAACTGAGAAAACAATCGTAGCATGCTGCGGGAAGAATACAAATAATTTTCACTCGCACCCACTCACGTATATGGAAAAGGAAAAGAGTTCCAGCATTGACTGCCAAGTCAAATCCGTGCGCAGGATTTGGAACACACCAGCAAGGCAGTACGGTGTGGTGGATTACCCCCTTTCCCTCTGCACTCACGTCTAAGGGTGCGAGAGAAACATCACACTGCACTAGCATTACAGTGAAGTGCAGTGCGATATACACATCAGCTGATAGTTGAGGAGATAGGGAGATTAATCCTTCCCTCTCCTCCGCAACTGTGCTGACACTCGGCTTACACTCACAGCTGAGCAGAAGCCAAGGGTCAATAGCATAATGCATCCAATGATCTCGCATCGGATTCTAAATGCCAGTGTGACCTTAGCCTTATGCTAATGACCCCTGGCTCCTTCTGTGCTGTGAGTGTAAGCCGAGTGTCATTATACTGTAATGCGATCCTGCGATCGGAACACAGCTGCGGAGGAGAGGGAGGGTCTAATCTCTCAATCTTCTCCATTATCAGCTGATGCGCATATCGCACTGCACTTCAGTGTAATCTGAGTGCGATGTGATGTTTCTCTCGCACCTATAAACTTGAATGGGTGCGAGTAAAAACGAATCGGATTCCACCCGCAGCATGCAGCAATTGTTTTCTTGGCCTGATTAGGGCTGAGAAATAAATCACACATGGTAGCTGCCCCATAGAGTAACATTGGTCCAAGTGGAATGCAATTTTTTTATCACATTCCACTTGCTTAATTTTACTTGCCTTGTGTCCTTAGCCTAACATCTCTTCTGGTATCATACATTTGTTCACGCATAAGAATTTGAATTTAAAAGTGAGGGTAACTATGAACATAAATATAAATAGAGAAACACAGCCTAGTCATCAAACCCTACATTGTCCAAATCAGTCCCGCCAGAAGGCTTTTTGGCCACGTCAAAGTTGTGGAGGCCAAATTTGGAGTGTCCAGCCATGGATCCCATATAGCTTCAAATTTCCTGTATGCCTTTCTTTTCTGGTATGCCTGTCTCTCTAATCTGAGAGTATTATTCATGCTATCAATTAGTTCTTTAATAACAGGGGCTTTAAGATTTTCCAGTATAAAGCTACGTTTTTGAGCTTGGTATAGAATACATGTGACAGCTAGTCTGTAGATCTCTTCTACAGGAATTTCAGCAGTATAAGTAAGAAGAACACATATTAAAGAGCTTGGAGCCATCTAGCATTTCTAAACAGAATTTATCAGTTCAATTACGTCTGTTCAGTATCTCCTCAGCCCGGGGCAATTCCACATAAGGTGTATGAGGTCTGCATCTAGAGCACCACATTTCGTGCAACTGGAGTATGGCTTCAACCTCATTTTAAATAATAAAGCGTGGTTCTCTATACTCTATATATTAAGACTCCTTTCACATTGCGTTTTGGCTTACGTTCACAGGTCCCGTCGGGGCAGCCGTAGTCGACTACGTTCGGGTGTCTGTCTGCAGAAAACGTATATGTGCAAAAATAGCACAAAACAGAGCACACGTTAACGTAGTGTGCTCAATTACAGTGAATGGCCCTGCCGGCACATGCGTCCGAAACACGCTTTGCAGAGTGGGGGCCGGCACATGCGTCCGAAACACGCTTTGCAGAGTGGGGGAGGGGCGGTTCGGACGGATGCTCTGACGGGACCTGTGAGCGTAAGGCAAAACGCAATGTGAAAGGAGCCTAAGAACAACTGATAGCAACAAATGGTGTGATTTATTCCCAGATCTCTCTATCCCCCACGGCTGGACCGTTGTTGTAAATAAGCATTTGAACCTTGTGTCACCCCCACCTCACCCCATTGTAGATTGTTAGCTCTTACGAGCATGGTTGTATTTATTTTTTGCTTTAATTATTCTATCTTCTATAACTGGTACTTATGTTTGTTTGTTCATAAACCTCTGAATTGTAAAGAGCTGCAGAATATGTTGGTTAGCGCTATTGAAGTAAAGAATTATTATATCAAATTCCCATCTAAGCATCTCAAAGGTTTTTAAATCATTTCCATCATACAAATGAGCCACCCTAGTGATACCCTTTTTCTCCCAAAGCGCAAGCCTCGTCAATTTATTTGACTCTTGGAGAACCCGGTTCCTCCATATCTGAGAACATTTAATAGTCCCCGAGACTTTGCTTAGAGCCTTAGGTTTTTTCATAACTTTATCTATACCATGTAAAGTGATGGATATTGGTGTCAAAGTCAACAAAAATCTCCCTGAATCCAAGATGTCAACTAGCTCTTCCCCTTTAAGTGCAAATCTCAGCATCTCCATTAAGGATGAAGATCCCGAGCTAACGTCACTTCATCCCTTTAAGTGTTGTAATTGTGAAGCAATCTAGTAAAGGAAAGGGTTTGAAATTGCCAGGCCCCTATCAGACTTGGACCCCTGTAGTGTTTGTAATTTAATTCTCGCTATTCTTTTTTTCCATATCAATTCTTGGAATATACTATTGATCTGGTAGGAGATGCGTCTGGGCAACCATACTGAGGCATTATGCAGTACAGTATATAGAGGGCTTGTGGCATAAAGATCATCTTGTTCAGGTTAGCTCTCACTGTTATTGAGAGAGAAAGTTTACACCACACCTTAGCCTTTAGATGAAACATATTTAGTAATGGTACAATATTTAACATTTCATAGTTTGTAATCGTCTCACTAATCTGAATTACCAGGTACCTAAATGAGGCCACTACCTTCACTTGACCCGAGAGTTCTGCAAAATTGGGTGGTTTGTGACCCAGAGTCATAAGCGAGGTCTTATCACAATTAATTAATAACACTGAAAAAGTACCAAAGTAGTTGATAATGGATATTGGCTCCCTCCGTGATTGAGGCCAATCCGAGCGTGCAACGTTCTTAGTTGTAACTGATATGACTTAGACCGTTGCAAGGTCGAAACACGTTAACCCTTTTACTGTCCCATTTTTTTGTGTCTTCATCATGTTAAAAAAATCCCAAACTAAGTTTTTATATTTCCAGCCTTACTATTTTTTTGAAATCACTTCTTACAGGAGCTACGGAGTTGACGTTGGCTCTATGTATATGCTACGAATGGCGTTGTATATCCGTACGAGCAAGTTCACCTTTTTGGGGGGTTTTTAATCTTAGATTTTGTGCTTGAAAAACTCACATATAGAATGCATAGTAGGGAAAGTCATCAAGGTTCTCACGAGTATCTGGAAAATCCCTTTATATAGATAAAAAAAAAATAATTATTAATTTTGAATGCATCCCTTGTGCCCTACAATTTTGCGGTGTACATTTATATTTTATGTACTTGCACTATTTTTTACCTGCACCTGTGTATATGTTTTCTGTCTTCTTTTAATGCATATCTTATAAATATTTTTTTTTATCAATATAAAGGGATTTTGCAGATATTAGTAAGAATCTGCATTTTGTGCTTGTCAACATTTGAAAACAATGGCAACAGAGAAGAGTAACATAGAACAATGAATGTTCTCTATCTATACAAATATCTCCAGTAGCAAATTAGAATGATTTGAAAGCAAGAGGAATTTGGTTTCTTAATTTTAAGATAAACTGGATAATAAGAATTAAATAAAACCACCAAAAATTCTTAAGAAATATGTGTAACATAAAAGTTCATGTATTTCTGTTTTCAGGGTCTTCTAAATTTGGATGGACTTTTTTAATACAATGTGACAATAAAGAAAGAAATTATTTTTCGTTGGATGTGCCGATATCTTTTCCTTCTATTTAATTTCTGTTTACACAATCTCTTTAAAGGGAACCAACCAGCAGGATTTTCTTCTATAAAGTAAATTCAGTGCTATACTGGCAGTAGGATACTAAATGTATGCATAGCTTTTGTTCAGAGATTGGATGTTTTATTTCAGAAATATAAGCAAGTAAAGTTCCAGGAATGCACTGCTATTTGATTGACAGGTGCAACAGGAAGGAATATGTGGGTTGGGTCTTGTTATTTATTCCCGCCCCTATCTGTCTGCCTGCACTGGAATTAATGACTATGATGATGACAGGGGGAGGCAAGCCAGGCAGACAGACAAGGGGTGGGAATAGATAGCAAGACCCGCCTCACATATTCCCTTCCTGTTGCACCTGTTAATCAATTAGCAGGGCATTGCTGGAACTTTACTTGCACATATTTCTGAAATTAAACCTCCAATATCTGAACAAAAGCTATGCTTACATTCAGCATCCTAGTGCCAGTATAGCGCTCACATTACAGAATCCTGCACTGGAATCTCTCGCGTAACGCATGACAACGGAATCCAGCACAATAGACATTCATGATGCCTCTTGACGGATTCTGACGGCATCCTGCGGAGTGTGTTTTTTTTACAGTAACAAAAAACGTTACATTCTGCGTTCTTCCAGCCCGACGGTCAGTCACTAAACGACTGATACGCCGTGGGGCGGATGCAACGTGAGACCTTCAGTTGCAATCCGCCCTTAATTAATATATATTTGTTAGTATTTTTTCGTTTGTGAACCCTCCCCAACCACACCTATTGCCAATCCATATCATACGCATAAATAGCCTGGGTCTCAGCTCCCCATACACGGTAAGTTTTTTAACTGCATGAGAGGACAAACACAAGCTAGGGACCCCAACGTAGAGAAATACTTTGGCGTAGTGTTGGGGCTCTATTGCATTGATCAATTCAGTAGCTAAATTTCTCTTGATTCATATGTTCATGGCAGTAATGCAGATTCCATTTTTCACATTTTCACTTTACATATAGCTATTGGATTTTTCAAGTCAGTATTCACACAGCAGTTTCTGCTATTCCATGTATTCCCCTTACATAGTCACTGGTGTGCATACCTTATCTCCCCATAGTGATTTTTTTTAGGTTTTTGCACCCAGTTCGGACTTAGAATGGTGTTCCAAACGTTATTCCTATTCCTTAATTAATATAGCACTGGCTTTACTTTATATAATATGAAAATCCTGCTGGTTGGTTCCCTTTAAAAAGGGAACATTAGAGTAATAGGTTGACTATCATTTCAGGTCATTAAATACCTGCAAAACATTTAAGGACTAAACAAGGAGATCAAAGGCTACATGACATCATTACCTATCTAACAAACAGCTCATCCATTAAATTAGCGGAGATTGAAAACGAACTGTGTAATAAGGAAGCAGTAGGTAGGAAAGACGTCTAAAAGACATATAAATCATCTGACACGTACGGTACCAAAAAATGACAAAGTAAGATGGATCATTGGAGATGTTACAATGCTTACACTATACCAAACAGTGAAGAAAATCACCGTTCTAAGACGAATCTGAGGGGGAAGAATAAACACTATCACTGTCACAATGACAATGGATGCTATCACGCCGAATGAAAGAGAAAAGGTGTCAGAGGTCTAATTAAATGCAGAGAAGCTGCAAAAGATGAGAGATACCAACGGCAAAAGACCATTTATATGGAATAAGCTAATGAAATAATGAAAAAGAATAGAAAAGCTATTCCGATAAAACCCATAAGCTCCGAGAGCTCAACCAGATATCAGAAAGATAACAAAAAAAACCTTGAACTGATGCAAAAAAAGTAAATTTGAAAGCACAATGTACCACGGCAGATGGGAAAAAACAAGACAAAGCATTAGATATGTTTATTTATTTATATATGAATTGAATTTTACCAACACTTGATTATTTTTTTTTTCACGCCAACAAAAGAAATAGAGCAATATAATAACAATAGTTAGCCAAGGAAACAGCGCTGAGCCCTTGTAGCATTGTGCTAGGCAGGATTTAATATCCATATCAAACACAAGTGGGGAAACTCAAAGCAATGGAAAAATAGCACAGTATGTACAAAAAGATTGGATGTGATGAAAAGGGCAGAACAATTTCATTACCATAACGTCTGATTAAATACCTCATACAGGCGTTTATTCTTTATTACAGTGATTTAATGGTTAGGTTCACTTTACTGCTCAGTGGTAAATGATTGCTTCAATAGTAAAATTATAACCTCTCCTCGACACGGAATGTGTAAGATAATCCGTGACCGACAATTGGTTATTTGTCTCTTAGGGCAAGCAGTTACTTTGTGAAATCTTTTTTTTTTCAACTGTTCTAAATTGGACAAATACCTCTTTACATCAATTTTACAAGACTTTGTCTTTGAGAAGACCATCAGATATCAAGATCAGATTTCCCATAACAGATTTTTGGTTCCACAATATACCGTATTATGCATACTGACAATTTTCTTTAAATTAAATTTGTCACCAGGTTTTTGCTATGTAATCTGAGAGCAGCATAATGTAGAGGTAAAGACCCTGATGTGACGGCCACTTGTGTGGAGGTGAACTATTCTTAATTATGCCAGGCATATTTTTGCTTTGTTCGCTGAATCAAGGGATATGAGCCATTGTTTCATGTGGGACTGTCCGGTGCCATTTTTGTATGCTAACTTGTGGAATGCCTACCAATTGTGGATTGCGTCAGCCCCCTGCGGTGGACTAGTCTGTGTCATCTGGAGGACAAATGAACTAGTGAGTAATGAGGGAACAGCCATGATTATCTTTCTACAATCATTTTGGACACAATACCTTGAAATGGGAGCTGAGGGGTGTGAATAAGGGGTCTGCTTTTGTCTCCAGTGTGATTTTACAGGATTTCAGCCTAGGGACCATAGTTTCAGCTGGTGGATTGCTGAACTGCTCCACTACCCAACACTGAGTCTACAAGTTAATTTGGAGAACCCAGATTGGGACTGTAAGCTTTGCAGTGCAAAACCCAAATGGCCAAAACAATTGACATGTCAATTGTTTTTGCCATTTGGGTTTTGCAATGCAAAGCTGAGTTTTTGACCAAAGTTCTGCAACAAAAAGGCTGCAGTTTGAACTGCATAGTGCGGTTTAGAAAACCAAATTCCCATAGACTATGCTTGAAAAGCAGAACACATCCATTTTGGCATTAAACGCTGCAGTTGAAAAAGCAGGTAAAAAGTAGGTAAAAAGCAGGTAAAGAGCAAAGTGCATTCTTACCCTTAGGCAGTTGCCTCAAAGAGGTATATTGTTCTAAATCTGAATAAAATGAGTAAAATAAAGTACAAAACTCCGAAACTTTTAAGTAGTAGTTTAACGTTTTTTATTTATTCTTCAGGCATTGCAAATTCGTGGATTTTTTGTAATATATTTCATTACCTTATTTTTCATCATTGCCACCCAAACACTATAGTGACCTGCATTTACACTGCCCAGTTCTTGCTTGTTTAGAAGCTCAGATCATCTGCTGCTCAGGAGGGATTCATACACTAGATTCAAAGAATCAAACTGCAGCAATTCCTGTGAATATGAGGGTGGGTGGAAAATAGGCTCAAAAAGGAAGAGTCTCATGCACAGATTGTTTTAATACGGATCTGGCTAAGCAGCAGTTGAGAGAAGATTCTAAATTGGCTTTTGCAACAGCGCCACAGAGCAGTGTCTGGGGGATAAGGAAGAACTATATACTTGAGTATAAACCGACCTGAATATAAGCCGAGGCCCCTAATTTTACCATAAAAAAACTGGTAAAAGTTATTGACCCGAGTATAGGGCTAGGGTGGGAAATGCAGTACCTACTGGTAAATTTCAATAATAAAAATAGATACCAAGAAAATGTAATGTGCCCATCCATGAGCCCTGTAGTAATTCATCCAAACCTTGTCTACTGTGGTAATGTGCAATCCTTGTGCCCTATCCTTGTGCCCTATAGTAATATGGCCCATCCTTGAGCCTTGTAGTAATGTGCCCCATCCTTGAGCCTTGTAGTAATGGGCCAATCCTTGTGCCCTATCCATGTGCACTGTTGTAATGTGGCCCATCCTTGTCCCCTCTAATAATGTGCCCATCCTTTAGTAATGTCCTCATACTGGCCCCCTTCTTGTCCCCTATTATGCTGTGGTTCACACACGAAAAAATTCTTCTCATCTGTCCTCAGTTCCTTTGGTGTCCTCTTACCTATTTCTTGTAGACCGGAGGCATGTAGACCCCTTGATGAACTCAACCAGTGCAGGAAGCCGCCTTTATTTTTGTCAGTTGAATGATTTGAGGGATGCAAAAAATTCAACTGAAGTAAAGTGCTGACAGCAGCAGTGGCCCCATGTACTGGCCAAGATCATCGAGGGGTCTATGTGTCTGTGGTTTTATGTGATTAAGACTCCTGGGCTAGAGGCCTGGATCATGGCAGAGGGGCAGAAATGATCAGTGCACACTGTAACTAAACTGACTCACTGTTGCTCCTCCAGCGGTCTGGCGGCTGGCACCCTGTGCGATCGCACTGGTCACACATAACTAAAGCCAGCCATGAGTAGCACTCTCACTCACACATAGAGGTTGCAAAACAACATGTGCTTCCATCTAGACATTTATTTCAGGGAAGACTTTGTATGTTTCAGCAAAACAGTGTTAAATCACATACCGCATCTATTACAAGAAGGGAAAAATGTGATCCAGCTCAGCTGTGGCAAGGTCCGGCATGCAGGGATAACACTCTGGTAGTGCAGGGATCCAATAGAAGAAAAAAAGGATAATCCAGCTTCCGGGATAATATAAAATCTTGTGCAAGCTTTATTTTAGAGGACGTAAAAAATATTTATCATTACAAGGACAAAATAGGGATCCAATGTGCAGCAACGCGTTTCGAACGCTACCTGCATTCTTTGTCAAGCCTTAATAAAGCCTTTGTCAAGGCTTTATCAAGGCTTGACAAAGAACACAGGTAGCGTTCAAAACGCGTTGCCACACATGGGCTCCCTATTTTGTCCTTGTAATGATAAATATTTTTTAACGTCCTCTAAAATAAAGCTTGCACAAGATTTTATATTATTCCGGAAGCTGGATTATCCTTTTTTCTTTCTATCTATTACAAGACCATAGCTTTGCAGAAGAAAGGTTCTGGTGATGAACTGACTGCCTGATGGTCAGATCTTTTACCAATAGAAGACATTTGACTCATTATGATGAAAACTCTAGCATAAACGATCCAGGACTGTAGAAAAAATGCAATCAACATTTTTCTACCAAAACTCCAACAATTGCTCACCTCACTTCACAGGCATTTGTTACTACTAGGACAACCCCTACTTATTTTACATGTTTGGAAAGAAAGTTTATACTCACCTACTGTGTCTGATCGGTTCCAGTTATTTTATCACTCACTTTCCCGGGGCTCACCAAGAGGTTTGGATGTCATGCATGCTCTGAGACCAATAACTGCCGGATTCTCTCTCCCCGCCTTTGGATTTATGAGTAGTCAACAGGAAGTGACAGCTACAACTATCACTCATTTCCTGTGGATTACTCATATGTATGAAGGTGGGGAAAAGGAAGTCAGGGGTAATTGGACGTGGGGCTCGTGTAACGTCACAACCTTGAGCCATGGGAATTCAATCAACAGCACCGCTAAAACCACACTGGAGGTGAGTATATGTTTTTTTCATTTGAACAGGACCAAACATGGGAAATGAGAAGAGGTTGCCTAGTAGTAGACAACCCCTTTAAAATAGTTTTAAAAAGAAGAGGGGCTGCTATGTAATGGTAAACATGCCCCTGTCCCAGCTTTTTAAAGATTTATTGCTGCTATCAAATTCTAAATGAGTTAATTTTTTAAATGAAATAATTTCTAATTTTCCCCTTCTGATCTTTGTTCTATGTTCTGTTGGAAATAAAAAAAAGGTTACACGAGATTTCTTTTCATTTTTCAATTCGGCCCAACTTTTTGGGAATTGAAGTTGTACCTTTGTGTATTTTATTCATCTCTATCTGCCCCGCTGTGTATTCAGCTTTACAGAGCTGAATGGATGTTCCTAATCTTACACTGCTAAAGCTACATTTCCCAGAAGCATACAAAGCACAAATTAAGGCGAACGGAGAAACTATCTCCATGTCTTATCAAGAGTCCATTCTACTCACTATTTATGAGATGATATATAGAAAAGTATGCAGCTTAAAAATAGTTGTAGCCACAATCCCTTAAAAAGACATAATCTTAAAAACCACCTGTCCACCCGATATAGAGGAAGGAAAAACACACAAAAGCTAAAAAGGCTAGCAAATAAAGGTTTCAAGAAATGCAAAACTACTTATAGCAAGACATCTCTATCATAATTCCTCCCGGTATGTTTTACAGAAGTGGTCCGTATTGCCAAAGACCCACCTCAATTAATAAGAGGACGAATCAATATTTTATATCATTCTACAAAAATAGATCCACATGTCTATACATTCGTAAATAAATATAGATTAATAAAAACTAAAAAGATCACACCCACATTAAGGTCCAGAAGAGTTATTACATATCAGTTCATGTCCAATTAGCTCCCGTCCCTCAAAAATAGAAACGTGGTTTTAACCTTAAAAAGGTCCTATTGACTACCCTGGCTATGGTTAACCCCAAAGACAAGCAGCTGTCCCTTTCAAAATGGATATCTTAGACTGTGCCTCCATGATTCCTGATGCATTCCTCCATTCGGGTTCATCAGGGGAATTTAAGGGAACATATCAGCTTGTCCATGAAAAAGGGCTATAGTGCAAATATCCTGCTTGCAATATTTATCTATCAAGATGGATCCGTCTTGATAGGCGTCAAATGAGCATAGCTGCTTTTGTGTTTTTGGATCATTGTTACTGACAAGACTCCATATCTGGGTTCAAATTGGTGATCTCTGGTTGTTTTACCTCTTAGTTGGACTACAGCCTGTTTTGTGTTGGTCCACCTGCTGAAATATCTCTTATTTTTCTTTCTTATGCTTTGTTTTCCTGTTTCACTTCAACTACATCTTGGGAGGGACTATTTGTACTCACTACTCACATGCCTCAATGCTGGCTATATTTCTAGATGGATCTAGTCTGAAGTCCTAGCTACTAGTTTTCTTACTTAGACATTGCTATTGCTATTCACTGCAGTTTGTTTGTGTGAATTCCTTCCCAGTTATCGCCTATTCTGTTTCAGTTAGGTTTGTTAGAGTCCCCACATATTCTGTTATTCTTTTTGTTTTCTTGAATTCCATAATTCCTGTATGACTGTGTTTGCACTTTCCTAGCCCTGTGTCTCACATTCTGCCAATGTGCACTTCATTATGTTTATTGTTCTTTTTGTGTTACACTTAGTTTAGAGCTTAGGTTGTAAATAAGGACTCTCAGAGTCAGCCATCGATGAGTGCGGGCAACCTCTGCTTTTAGGCAGGGACAAATAAAAGTCACGTCTAGGGCAGGTACCAGACTGCTTTAGGACCTGTAGATTTCTGATTTTACATCTCTCCTGTTTTGTTCATCCCTGTGAGCATGTTAGGGTTTAGGGCTGGTTCACACTAAGCGACAGCGACAACGAGGTCGCTGTTACGTCACCATTTTCTGTGACGTAACAGCGACCTTGTAAGTCGCTGTAATGATCGCTGCTTAGCTGTCAAACACAGCAGCCGAAGCAGCGATCATAACCGCGAGAGCAGGGAGCCGCGCACACTGCTTAGCGCTGGCTCCTTGCTCTCCTAGCTACAGTACACATCGGGTTAATTAACCCGATGTGTACTGCAGCTACATGTGCAGAGAGCAGGGAGCCGCGCACACTGCTTAGCGCTGGCTCCCTGCTCTCCTAGCTACAGTACACATCGGGTTAATTAACCCGATGTGTACTGCAGCTACATGTGCAGAGAGCCGGAGCCGGCAGCACAGGCAGCGTGAGAGCTGCGGAGGCTGGTAACTAAGGTAAATATCAGGTAACCACCTTGGTTACCCGATGTTTACCCTGGTTACAGCTTACCGCAGCTGCCAGATGCCAGCTGCTGCTCTCTGCTCGCTTCATTTCGTCGCTCTCTCGCTGTCACACACAGCGATGTGTGTGTCACAGCGGGAGAGCGCCTTTGAAGAAAACGAACCAGGGCTGTGTGTAACGAGCAGCGATCTCACAGCAGGGGCCAGATCGCTGCTCAGTGTCACACACCGCGAGATCGCTAATGAGGTCACTGTTGCGTCACCAAAACCGTGCCATAGCAGCGATTTCGGTAGCGATCTCGCTATGTGTGAAGCACCCCTTAGTCCTAACACTTATCTGGTTTCTCTCAGAGCTCTATTTACCTTTACACCTCTACAATGGATTTTGAAATTATCAGAGTTGAGCTGTGTTTGTGGCCTGCAGCTGTCAGATCATTGATATGAAACTGCAAATCCTGCTCTATTGATGATTAGATACAGTAGATACAATAGATCATTATCTTTTGCCATATGCATCATGCAAGCAGCATTCACAGTTTCACATCACTGATTTGTCAGCAGACATAGCAGATCTTTTCTGGCAGGAAGCCAGCTGAGAGAGACTGCATTGTACATGATCGACCAGGAGCATTAGGACTATAGTAGGATGGTTCCAATGGAAACCGGAGGATAAATAGAACCTGGATGGGCATCCTTTGGAGGTGATATGTGCTAAGTTTGGCACATTTAAAAATGAGTTATATTGGCAAAATATACATATATGTGTATATTTTATAAGACCATATTGTAAATTTTGGGAACAACACTTTAATGAGATGGAAAAAATGTCTTATTTGCTATGGATGTATGTCAATCTCTGAACATATATAACTAAATAAATAATACAAATATACAAATTTAAAAGATGAAAAATCCAAATGTGTCACATTAATGAGAGATCAAACTAAAGGCTTCAATTACCAGGCTATGGAAGAAAAGCCATATTGAAATAAGTTAAATGTTTAACCATAAGACCTTTAGATATTTTATATTCATTATTTAACACAATGCACAATATTTGGTTTACAATTTCATGGAATTGTAATAGCTCTAGAATAAAAAGAAATGAACACCTGAATATCAATGCTAAAATAAAAATAATATGTATACTCCATTAATTGAATCCAAGTGCTCTGTTGTCTTCGTTCCTTTTAAAATAGGCTGATCAAATTACCAGTAGCATTTTAATAAGCCGAAAATAGAAAGGAAGTATCCGATAGCACTTGTTCTGCCGCAGAAGCAGTTTATTCTTCTTAGCTGTACAAGTCGGCACAAAAGAAAATATAAAGTCAACAACAATAATAAATATGTAACACTTCAAATAATGAATTCAGAATGCTACAAAGAAACAATTAACCCCCAACTGTTTTGTTTCTTTTGTTAGAAACATATATTTTATGTAATACGAGGTTATTTGGTGTTTCTCGGTTATGTAATGGCAGTCAATTATGTGGCAGCAATTGTGCATTAAAACTTACATGAACGGCCATTAGGGTAAACTGCTGCTCCGACAAAAATTTAGAATGGAGAAGAAATTTGGCCTGACTGACTGTAAGCCCATAACATTTCATACCAGGTAAAGTGGCCTGAACATGGGTTTTGATAAAGGGGCTGCAGCAGTGGAAGTCATACTCTGGCCACATTACCTGGGAAGGCTCATAAATCTTTCTGCCACAAATTAAGATATCAGTACTATAAATTGATTATGGTAGGTAGAAACCTTGGTGTTGACTCGTCTTTGGGAAAGTAGAGCATTAAGTTAATTCTTTCGACATGCGAATTTTTTTAAACGACTGATATGCGAGGATTTTTATGGACAGTAGACTATTAGTCTTTATAGTTTGCAAACAATGATGAAAAACAATGGATAAATATCACATTACTCCACTAAGTAACTGCTCAGTGATATTTACCCATTAAGGAGAAGTAGAAGATAGACGATCTGGTGGTAGACTGCGCCGTTGTAAAGAAGGAGTAGTTCCATTTGTGGAAATGCTTCAAGTAGCTTTAATTTACTGTACTCGTTTAAAGTTCATACTGATTATTTTCTCAAAACGGAACTACATAAATATGTAGTTCAGTTTTGAGAAATGGTTTGGTACAAACCTGAAATGCGTAAATAAAAGCTACTTGAAGCATTACCACACTTGAAACTACTCCTCCTTTACAGCGTCGCGGTCTACCAGAACGTCTATTTACTACTTCTAATTAATCTCAGTGCAGAGCAAGATTTATTTTAATCTGCAAACGATACTGCAGCAGCTGAATAATTGGTGGGCATTTATTGTAGTTGTGACATACACAACCCAACCAGGTGAGCAACCCCTCCAGCCCCAAATTTCAGATTTTTCTTTTTTTCTTTATTAATTTGCTACATGTTTCAAGAATATAAACAACCTCTTCTTCGGGCATTTTTTTTTTTTTCTACTTCTAGTCTAATGACATTCAAATCAACCTTTCGGGCCAAGACATTACCTCTCTATTGTCCATAGTCTCAGAATATCAATCAGCTACATCTTTCTTTTTCTCTTCCCACTTTCTAAAACCTAACATGAGCAAAACAGTCTCATTCCTTCTCCCGCATGCCACTCATCCTCCTAACACTGTCTCATTGCAACCTTGACTGTGTTCTGTCCTTCAAACCTCACATCCAAGTACTTACAACTGCCTGCTATCTCCAACACAAAAACATTTCCTGAAGCTGCCTTTCCCTCAACCTTAAGCCAACAATAATAGTATTCCATGCCCTCATCATCTCTCACTTAGATTGCTGCAATGTTTTTCTCTGTGGCCTCCCATCTAGCACACGTGTCCCCTTGCATCCATCTTTAACTTTAGAAAGGCCTAAAACATTCAATATCCCTGCTGTCCCTCGTTAGCGTCTGATCTGTTCCATCCCCCTGACACACTGCTCCTTTACTTTATCTCTTGTAGATTACGGGAAGGTCTTCTCTAATTCTGTAACAGTATATCATTGTTATTTCAAGTTTATCACACTGGCTTTGTATTTTATGTTATGTGTATATCCTGTGTTAATGGGTTGTCCAAGGTTAACCCCTTCCTGATATGTAGTGTACATGAAAATTCCATGTTTAATGCCAGTGTATAGACTAGGATCAGGAGCTGAGCCCCCACTATAACTGGCAGATATGGGCTATGTTATACAGCCAGCAAAATCCTATAAAACCAGCGACAGGATATATCTTTGATCACTGCTGCTTTCATATGTTTAACACTAGAACTACTGAGGTAGTCATTTTGACTACTTTGCACCATGTATTTCTATATAGGTGTCACGAGTCCAGTAGTTCTAGTGTTAAATGCTGGAGGGTCAAATCATCCCCCCACCAATATGTTTGCAATGAGTCAATGTCTTGTCTTGGCAGCCAGAGGTCTGCAGAAAGTCTCCCCATAGCTGCCATCATAGTCATCCTACGAAGCTAGGCATCATAGAAGAATGTCATGATGACTATATATAGCAATACAGTACTATTGCAGCATATAGAAAAAGGAAGCAATCAAACAATTGCAGGTTCAAGTGCCCCCAAAAACTGAAAAATAACATAAAAATGAAGGATAAATTGTAAAACTACGATAAAATTGGAATTAACCCCTTTTAACCATTTAAAAACAAGGAAAATAAGCATGCATGGAGCCACAACATTTGTAAAAGTCAGATCTTTTAACACATACGACACAGAAAGAAAATAAATTCAAAATACCAGAAATTACAAAATGCAATAAAAATTGATCAAAACATTGTATGTACCCCAGATGATATCAATAAAAATGTCAGCTTGCTGCACAAAAAACAGGCGCTCACGCAGCTCCATAAATAAAAAATACGTACAGGTCTCAGTAAATGATGATATAAACCACAATAATTGTTACATGTCTTTTAAACTTTTTTTCCACTACTTAAAAAATATACAAATTTGGTATTGCCACAATTATACTGACCGGGCAATTCATATTACACAGTGATCACCGTATAATCAAAACTCACAAAACTAGTGGAGGAATCGTCATGTGCTTTTCACCTTTTCAATTGGAAGGTTTTTTTACTTTGTTCATTGTATAGTTAAATGTTATGCAAAACTAATTCTCCTCCAGCCAAAAGTATAAAACGTCAAGCCCTCATATAGCTGTGTTGAAGGAAAAATAAATAACTAATGGCTTTTGGGGACAAAAAGGAAGAAAAAGTGAGAGCACCAAAATGGAAATTGGCTATGATGGGATGGGAATAAAAAAGGTCATCACAGTTCCAGAAACACTGCCATATACACAATTAATAATATCCCAAACCAAAACTCTTGGATTTATCTGTATTGATGTATTATCACAAAATGGCAAAAAAATAAAAATATTAATAAAAAAATAGTTAAATGAACAGAAGAAATACATGTGACCATCATATGGAAGGAAGGTTGAACTAGATGGACTAAAGGGTGCTTTACACGCTGCGATATCGCTAGCGTTTGCTAGCGATGTCGAGCGCGATAGCACCCGCCCCCGTCGTTGGTGCGATATGTGGTGATCGTAGCCGTAGCGAACATTATCGCTACGGCAGCGTCACACGCACATACCTGCTGTGTGACATCGCTGTGACCACCGAACAATCCCTCCTTCAAGGGGGAGGTGCGTTCGGCGTCATAGCGACGTCACTGCAGCGTCAATAAGCGGCCGACCAATAGCAGAGGAGGGGCGGAGATGTGCGGCCGGAGCATGTCGCCCACCTACTTCCTTCCTCATTACCGGTTGACACAGGTAAGGAGATGTTCGCCGTCCCTGCGGTGTCACACACAGCAAAGTGTGATGCCGCAGGAATGACGAACAACATCGTACCTGCAGCAGCAACGATAATAAGGAAATGAACGACGTGTCAACGAGCCACGATTTTTCATGTTTTTGCACTCGTTGATCGTCGCTCATTGGGTTTACACGCTGCGATGTCGCTAACGGCGCCGGATGTGCGTCACTAATGACGTGACCCCGACGATATAGCGTTAGCGATGTCGCAGCGTGTAAAGCACCCTTTAGGTCTTTTTTCAACCTAACTTTTAACTATATGCCATGCAAACAAAAAGGTGGATGATATTTTCCAAATATTCCGAAAATCCCTTTTTTTATTTTTCCAATGTTTCTAAAATGGAAAATGACATGCTTTTGCAAATAGTCCTGGCTGCATGGTAACAGACTACAAACACAATCTGTGCAGTCTGAACCTGTAGTCATTTTAATTTCCATCTGCTCTCTAATTACTATAATTGCACACTTGTTTTAGTCCATATTTTCTACTAAGCTTGCTCCATTTTCGAAACCCTTCACACCTATTTATCACTGTTTTACAAATGGATTTAGAAGGAAACATGTTACAAATGGCAATTTCTCTACTTTTTGACTGCACCCCTCAGCTTAGACTGCTTAATGGGAACCTGTCACCAGATTTGGAGACTATAACCTGCAGCCACCACCAGTGGGCTCTTACAGTTAGGTCCAGAAATATTTGGACAGTGACACAAGTTTTGTTATTTTAGCTGTTTACAAAAACATGTTCAGAAATACAATTATATATATAATATGGGCTGAAAGTGCACACTCCCAGCTGCAATATGAGAGTTTTCACATCCAAATCGGAGAAAGGGTTTAGGAATCATAGCTCTGTAATGCATAGCCTCCTCTTTTTCAAGGGACCAAAAGTAATTGGACAAGGGACTCTAAGGGCTGCAATTAACTCTGAAGGCGTCTCCCTCGTTAACCTGTAATCAATAAAGTAGTTAAAAGGTCTGGGGTTAATTACAGGTGTGTGGTTTTGCATTTGGAAGCTGTTGCTGTGACCAGACAACATGCGGTCTAAGGAACTCTCAATTGAGGTGAAGCAGAACATCCTGAGGCTGAAAAAAAAGAAAAAATCCATCAGAGAGATAGCAGACATGCTTGGAGTAGCAAAATCAACAGTCGGGTACATTCTGAGAAAAAAGGAATTGACTGGTGAGCTTGGGAACTCAAAAAGGCCTGGGCGTCCACGGATGACAACAGTGGTGGATGATCGCCGCATACTTTCTTTGGTGAAGAAGAACCCGTTCACAACATCAACTGAAGTCCAGAACACTCTCAGTGAAGTAGGTGTATCTTTCTCTAAGTCAACAGTAAAGAGAAGACTCCATGAAAGTAAATACAAAGGGTTCACATCTAGATGCATACCATTCATCAATTCCAAAAATAGACAGGCCAGAGTTAAATTTGCTGAAAAACACCTCATGAAGCCAGCTCAGTTCTGGAAAAGTATTCTATGGACAGATGAGACAAAGATCAACCTGTACCAGAATGATGGGAAGAAAAAAGTTTGGAGAAGAAAGGGAACGGCACATGATCCAAGGCACACCACATCCTCTGTAAAACATGGTGGAGGCAACGTGATGGCATGGGCATGCATGGCTTTCAATGGCACTGGGTCACTTGTGTTTATTGATGACATAACAGCAGACAAGAGTAGCCGGATGAATTCTGAAGTGTACCGGGATATACTTTCAGCCCAGATTCAGCCAAATGCCGCAAAGTTGATCGGACGGCGCTTCATAGTACAGATAGACAATGACCACAAGCATACAGCCAAAGCTACCCAGGAGTTCATGAGTGCAAAAAAGTGGAACCTTCTGCAATGGCCAAGTCAATTACCAGATCTTAACCCATTTGAGCATGCATTTCACTTGCTCAAATCCAGACTTAAGACGGAAAGACCCACAAACAAGCAAGACTTGAAGGCTGCAGCTGTAAAGGCCTGGCAAAGCATTAAGAAGGAGGAAACCCAGCGTTTGGTGATGTCCATGGGTTCCAGACTTAAGGCAGTGATTGCCTCCAAAGGATTCGCAACAAAATATTGAAAATAAAAATATTTTGTTTGGGTTTGGTTTATTTGTCCAATTACTTTTGACCTCCTAAAATGTGGAGTGTTTGTAAAGAAATGTGTACAATTCCTACAATTTCTATCAGATATTTTTGTTCAAACCTTCAAATTAAACGTTACAATCTGCACTTGAATTCTGTTGTAGAGATTTCATTTCAAATCCAATGTGGTGGCATGCAGAGCCCAACTCGCGAAAATTGTGTCACTGTCCAAATATTTCTGGACCTAACTGTATATACAGCATTCCAGAATACTGTATATAAGAGCCCAGGCTGCTGTATAGAAAGTAAAAAACACTTTTAGAATACTCCAGTACTGCTCTCCAGTCCAACACCTCCTCTCTCCAGTCCAGTGCCTCCTCTCTGCGGTGATTGCTGACTTCCTTCTTTTGAGGCCCGTGTGCATGACAAATTCTATGTCATGCACACTAGCCGGCATTGATCTGTCTTGCTCAGGGCAGATCAAAGTATTGTGCATCCGCGGGCGGTCTATAGCCTTTCCTCGTGCCTTTGCAGTACAGTACATTGATCTGCCCTCAGTAGGGCAGATTAAAGTGCGCATGCGCAGGACTACAACGTTGGCCTGTGTGGATGACAGACGCATCATCCCCACTGGGCTGGGTAGAAGCAGAGATGGCAGCAGAGAGGAGGTGTTGTACCGGAGAAAGGAGGCGTTGGACCGGAGAAAGGAGTTATCGGACCGGAGAGAAGAGGCGCCGGACTGGAGAGCAGTGACATCCATCGGACCAGACCCTAGGTGACCATTATAAAAGTGTTTTTTTTAACCTTTTACAGCGTAGCTTGGGCTCTTATATACGGTATTCTAGAGTGCTGTATATAAGAGCTCAGTGGTGATGGCCACAGCTTATAGTTGCCAAATGTAGTGACAGGTTCCCTTTAATATACTAGTTCTTCCTTGCTTTTGAAGTATATTAGGTAGGGGTGGACAACCCATTGATGCAACCTGTGCAGCCGCACCAGGGCCCAAGAGGTAAAAGGACCACTATCAGCTCCAAAGCAGGTGGATTTGTGCATTTTGATGAGCTGTTGGACTGCAGGGGGCACATATATTGTTCTTGCCCAGGGACCATCTTCTGTCTGATATAAGGTATTTGGGATGAGTATTTCCTAAACTCTATCTCTAGGCTGTGACTCGCTGAAAAAAAATGTAGATCTTGTCTTAAAGTTTGTTTTAGTAATTTTTGCTGTATAGAAAAAACAAAAGACAACACTTAAATGCCGATACATTTTGACCTGACCGTCCAAACGGACTCTCTTTTGACCGTCCATGCGTAAATGGATGCCCAGTGACAAGCTTCCTTCTATAGCTGGAACTATTGACTGCATTATTTTTAATTTGTAGTACTTTACTTTTCTCACTTTCTTCCAACACTACCAAAGATAAACAGGTTAACATGAAAAGACAAAGGAAAAAAAAAAAATGAAGCTCGGAGTGTATCAAATAATAGGCACTGCATCATCCAGAAAAGTCCATCAATCTTAATGCATGGGGTTATTAGCCAAGGATATAATAAAGCTGCTTTCATTATCTACTTGGAAAAACTAATAGAAAGATTGATAGACAAAGTTCCGCGGCGTGGCATCAGACTTACCATTTATCCATTTAGCCTCCGTATCGTGGATTGCAAACTCTCCACTGACCAAATCTTGTAGCGATACCTTCGCTTTGAGTGACAGGCTATTATCTTCCACTGGAAAAAAAGAAGCCAAATACACATAGGTTATTTTTCATCTTCCGCCTCGGCCAACGAATTACAATTAGTTATAGAAAAAACATACGCACAGCCAGGCTTGTCATTTTATTTTGAGAGCAATAATGAAGTTTTGATGGAACGGGGAGAAACACACTGTTCTGAAGAGATTTCCATTCCCTCTACTTGCTAATGCTGCCTTCTCTTTATGTGCCTCTGGAGAAGAGTAAACCAGGGCATGAGCTACTGATGTTAATGGATAGCTGGCAGCCAATAAGGATAGAAGACTTGGTTAATTCATTCTTAACACAGCATTCTCTGAAACCCTCACAACCTTCCATATTTTACTGGAAACTGCAGAAGACTGTTTTTATCTTCCTTCACGATACCTTAAAGGATTTTCATGTAATTAGACATAAATGGAAACAGGTGGAAAGCGATGTATATCATCACAGTAACTCTGTCACTGAAATACATCATTGCTTACATTTGCAATAGTGTATTATTCTGTCTACGAAAAGCCATCAAAGGCCACAGTCTTACTATGCTCTACCCTGATCACCAAGCTCTACCCTGATCACCAAGCTCTACCCTGATCACCAAGCTCTACCCTGATCACCAAGCTCTACCCTGAGCACGAAGTTTTGTCCCCCCCAAAAAAATGAAATACAAAATGTCTCTTTATAGTGAATCCATTGGAAGCTCTGGACAAATCCCATTTTGGGGAGATTTGGATGGACACCCTGACACCCTGATAGTAAGAATGTGAGCCAGGTCTAAAGGGTTGTCCCATTAAGACAGAACACTTTTAATTAGACGCATATTTGTCTGGAGTTTACATCTTCTGAGAGTTTGCAGTTATTTATGAGTCACCATAGGAAGCTATTTCCGTCAAATGTAGAAATAAATGCCAGCCATTTCATTCAATTTTACAATCTGTGCAATGTATGGACTGGGGGCGGGGGGGTACTTTATTACGGAATCATTCTCTGTTTTGGTCCATAATATGGATTGGACTCTCTGTCCCTATGACATGTTGCTTTCAAAATTCTGCTGTACATTAACTTTAATTAGACCCCTTGACTGCTACGGTAACCCAATGCCTCACCCCCCCCCCTCCTCAATTATGAATTTCAGGGGGCCAATGGCAAGTAGAACTGAGAGAAGAAATGTTAACGTCTTCTAAATGTCAATATCATGTTAATGGTGGAATTTAAATGGTTAAACTGTTGTTACTGGATATAACTCTGATTTCATCAGTTACTATCTGATGCCGGCTATATAACACAGCTGCCATCTGCGATATACAAGTAATCCACAACATGTCTCCTCCATACATCTGTGACCTAGTCGCCCAGTACTTACCTGCACACACAACCTCAGATCCTCACAAGATCTCCTTCTTCACTCCTCTCTTATCTCCTCTTCTCACAATTACAAATACAAGATTTCTCCCGTGCCTCCCCCATACTCTGGAACGCTCTACCCCAGCATTTCATACTCTCGCCTACCATGGAAAGCTTCAAAATGAATCTGAAGACCCACCTCTTCCGACAAGCCTACAGCCTACAATAACCCTCAGACTAGTACACCACTGCGCAACCAGCTCTACCCTCACCTATTCCCTGTAGACTGTGAGCCCTCGCGGACAGGGTCCTCTCTCCTCCTATACCAGTCTGTGTTCATGATTGTTTTTATTATTATTATTATTATTATTATTGTTTATTTATAGAGCACCATTGATTCCATGGTGCTGTACATGAGGGGGTTACATACAGAATACATGTATACGTTACAATAGACAGACTAGCACAGGGGGAAGAGGGCCCTGCCCTTGCGGGCTTACATCCTAAAGGATTTTGGGGAGGAGACAGTAGGTGGGGTGTAGGTGGGGCGGCAGCTCCGCACGGTGGTGGGGCGGCAGCTCCGCACGGTGGTTTTACAGAAACTGTTGCCCAAGAGGTTAAGGAGTTAAACAAAAATTCTTCTAGATTCCTGCAAAAACTGTCTCAAACTGGAACCTCTTTTTTCACAACCCAAAATGCAACAATTTTATCTAATATGTGCATCGGGAAATAAAAAGCAGTCAACCAGCCCACTTCACACAAGTCAATGGTAATGTTCCAACATGGTAACTTCTCTCCTATGTCAAAACCAAGCTAGAAGTAGAGGTACCAGGACTTGAGAACCATACTAATATCTTGGGATTGACGTACCTCTCATAATTCAAGTATTCTAGCATGTTCTATATAGTTTAGTTTTGAACACATCTTGGATGTATATTGTTTGAAGCAGACAGCTCCTTTAAAAATAAATGAGTTGGATATTCAAAACTTTACTCAAAGAAAGGAAGCAACTCGGAGCCTTTATATTTCCAGCTAACACATTAAGATGCATTCTTGATTTTTTTCATAATTGACTTGTTCATGATTGGGATAGTAAGACGACTCGTCTTAGACGAGATTGCTGAGGAAAGTAAGAACAATATAAATTAGTGTGATTCTGTGCAAAACATTCTTTCCTGTCATCCTTGAAGAAGCGTGGATAAATGGGATACAGAGAGAGGTCCGAGTCATGGCGTGAACTGATTAATCAAGGGGGCACCAAAGAAATTGAGTATAATCAGAAGAACAGCACATATATTCATGTAAGTGTTTTAGGCACTAATAAGCGCAGTATAACTAATATCAGACGGAAGGATTATTACCCCTTCACGACCGGCTGATTTTGCGCATTCCGTTTTTTTTCTTCTCCATTCTTCCGAGAGCCATAACTTTTTTATTTTTCCAGTTAATCTAGTCATATGAGGGCTCATTTTTTGTAAAATGAGCTGTAATTTTAAATGAAACTATGAGTTTTACCATATAGTGTATTGAAAAAAGCAGAAAAAATTGCAAAACAAAGTGCGATTGTACTATAGTTTTTGAGATATTTTATTGACTGTGTTCACTATATGGTAAAACTGATATGTCGGTGTGAATTCGTAGACACCAAACATGAATAGGATTACTTTTATCTAAGTGGTTAAAAAAAACCCAGAAGTTTATCAGAACAAAGTAGTGTACATTTTGCGCCATTTTCTGTGACCCATAGCGTTCTCATTTTTCAAGCTCTATTGCTCAGTGATAGCTTATTTTTTGCATGTCGGGCTGACGTTTTTAACATTACTATATTTGTGCTGATGCTACGTCTTGAACGTCTATTATTGCTTTTTGTGCACAATATGCAACGACCAAAAAACGTAATTTTGGCGTTTGGAATTTTTTTGCCGCTTCACCATTTATCGATCAGATTAAATGATTTTATATTTTGATAGATCAGGCATTTCTGAACGCGGCGATACCACATGTGTGAATATTTTTTATTATTTTTTTAACCCTTTAATTTTTAATGGGGCGAAAGGGGGGTGATTTGAACTTTTAGGTTTTTTTATTTTTTTAATTTTTCAAAACTTTTTTAAACTTTTTTTATTTTACTAGTTACCCTAGGAGATTATAAGTATCAGCAGTCTGATTGCTCATTCATTTCTCCCTATCAGAGCAGCACCGCTCAGACCGAGAGATCTCATGTAAGCTGCAGTACTCAGCTGCTTCTTATAGGACCCAATGCGGGCGTCACAAGAGACGATCTATTGTGCGATGCATCGTCGGGGGTCATGGTTTTTATGACGCACATCCGGCATAGTTTGCAACGTCGTCCCGCATGACACCTACGAGCGACGCAAAACGTTTGCAAATCGTGTGCAAATCGTTTATCTGTCACACGTCGCTCAGTTTTAAAAAATCGTTTATTTTTCTTTCAGCTGGTTGTTCATCGTACCCGGGGTAGCACACATCGCTCCGTGTGACACCCCGGGAACGATGAACACAGCTTACCTGCGTCCCGCGGCACTCCGCTTCTATTGGCCGGCCGCTGTGTGACGTCGCTGTGACGCCGAACATCCCTCCTCCTTCAGGTGTGACGGCGGTTTAACGACTTTGTGCAATATGGGCAGCGATTTGCCCGTGACACACAAACTACGGGGGCGGGTACGATCGCTCGTGCAATCGCACGATAGATCGTACCGTGTCACACCCGCATTAGTCATGGAGGCTACAGGAGTCATCACATGACCCTGTGCTACCATGACAACCACTGGATCCACGTGATCACATCACATGACTTCCGGTATTGGGTAGTAAGTAAACTTCTAGCACAATCGCCGTAATATGGCACTGTCACATCTTGACAGCGCCATTTAAGTTGTTAACAGGTACAAGTGGATAGCACAGTAGTTAGCCACACATGTCAGTTGTACAAATCATCTGGCATGTGCGTGGATCTCTGCCTGCAGCCCGCAGCAGCAGGTGGGATTGAACACTATGACCGCAGGGATGTAATATTACTGCCCTCGGTCGTTAAGGTGTTAAACCCAGAATAAGACTGGCAATGGTAAACGCCTGACTTGTTTGTGAATCATAGCAGGGTGAGTCTGTTTTCGCTATCTTTACTTAACAAAAACAACAAAAATAGTTAAAATCAGTATATTAAAGGGGTTGTTTGGGCTAAAGTGGCAAGTTTGCAGTCACTCTATGCACCACTCTATGTGATTATAAACTTATGAATTCTACCATCGCACACACTGTGCGCTCCAAGGTTTTTCTGGTTTCAGAGCCTCTGAGTTTCATGTGACTGCAATGGTATACTATGCACATTCCCAGCCAGAACTCAACTAGAGGGTGCGGCCTTGGTCCATATAAATATATAGAGAAAGGCCACACCCACTGGATGGCCACACTCACTAATCAGACACACCCACTCCATACATTTGTATGGAGCAACAACACACCCACTAGTCGGGTTCTAGCCGGGAACATGCATAGAGCACAATTGAAGTCACATTACTGTTCTCGGCTCAGAAAACGGTTAATCCAGCCAGTGCACAATGTGTGCGCTGGGAGGATTTTTAAGTCTGCAGTCACATTGAGCGACTGCAAACTTATCACTTTAGACTTGACAACCCCTTTTAGTAAAACTCCTCTTAAAATGCAAAATTCAGCAAGATGTGGCGTAATCCTGACATTAAACCCCTTAGATGCTATATTCAATAGTGAGTGCAGCATCTGTATGGTTCTGTAGGCTCAGAGGTACCCCCAATCCCCAGGTCTTGATGTGTTGCCATTACCGGCCTCCATTTTGCTGTGGGTAAGAGCTAATTAGGTGATGCCTATTTTAAATTGATATAAATAATGCTTTTGAATGCATCACATTTCCAAGGAATTAACAATATAAACATGTAAATATGGCTTTCCAAGTAAAAAAAAAAACTTAATCACAAACTTTAATCCATTGCAAAATGATTTATTTTGGAAAAATAGACATGATTAGTATTTTCAGCATCTATTAACTTTAAAAAGACTGTAATTAAAAGACTAATTAAAATATAACAAGACAGGAAAAAATATTTATGTATACCATATTAGTCTGAAAAAAATATTAATTCTATCTTTTGCTCGTAACCCACATAGTGAAACTTTTTTATTTTTTTTTAAGAAAAGGACAGCTTTTTAGGTTTTTGTAAACTCTGCTTCCTGTTCAGACTGCATGTCTTCACACTAGTATTTCATTTTCCCCCTAATTTGAGGGGGGTTCTAAGGGTCCAACCTGCGCTCTGTACTCATCCCTGATGACACATGTAGGGTTCTCCTCACCTCCACCCTCAGATTATCACAAGCTTTCCTGTAGTGGCCTTAGCTTCCTGATCCACATAATGGAGTTCTCAGGCCTCTTAGGTCTATCATTGGAGTTCGTGCCTTGGGCTTTTCATTATCTGGCCCCAGGTAGACTCCTCCTTTCTCTAACACACCATACAGTATGCCCACCATACTATGGTTGGTGGATTTTGCTTCTTGACAGTTCATGTTATTATTTCTATATGCAAATGTGACGCCCTGGGCAAGCCAGGGGTCACAGGTCACAACACAACACGCACCCCACATTCCCTGCAGGTACACATAAGGTCAAAACTAAAATCCTTGTTGCCTTCCTCCAGGGGCTGGTGTCCACACCAGGGGGTGGGCCAGGCGGTTGGCTCCACCCACCGAGGAGTTCACAGCCCTGGAGGCGGGAAAACCAGGCAGTTAGCTCAGGGAAGAGCTAGAGTGAGGAGTGAAGATGAGATAGAGTTGAGAGTTGAAAGTGAAAGGAAGTGAAGTGAAGCTGGTGAAGTGATAAAGGAGGAAAGTAGGAGTAGTGACAGCAAGAAGCCTCAAGTTGGTCCAGGTGTGTGCCCCGGACTGAGACAGCAAGGTTGGCAGACGGCAGTGACCGTCTGCAGACGAGACTGATTGGAGGTTGCCGAAAGGACCGTGGACGGGTGGTGACCCGGCGGTACCGGAGCAGTATACGAAGATTAGTCAGCACCAGGGCAGGGGCCTTTCGGATCCCGGCAAGGCTAGGAGTCGCCATACTTTGCCAAATCCGTCAGTGAAGGGGACGACTGTCTCCCAACAACCAAGTCCCGTTTGAAGGCAACAGTCCAACCGTTAAGGTGAGACATCGCCACCACCAAGGCACCAGTTTCCCAGGGCCAGCGCCTGCGGGCAAGAGTGGAGCTCCTCCGGTTCATATCCAAGCTGGGGAGCGGGTTACCGGTGGGAACCCATCGCTACCAAACAACAACACATAAGTGCAGGGAAGAGACCGTCACCGTCAACTGCAGGGGACATCGGCAATGTAACCGTCTGAGGGACCCGTCCAACCAGCCGTTTGTTTACCGAGAACTGTGTCGTGTTTACTGGCTGAGTGAGTACCTCCGTGCCGTGCGGCACAGCGCTGCCCCTGCGCCCATGCACCTCCACAGGCCCCCTAGCCCCCCTGTCCACCATCCCATCCCCCATCACTGGGCCCCGGGATCACCAACCCCTGCCCACGGAGGGGCAACACAACAACTGGCTGCTCCATACCATCACTCCCGGGATCCCCAGCCAGAGCAGCAGTGGTGTACACTCAATCACCACAACCGTGGGTGGCGTCACGGACAATAAACAATCCCCACACCCAAACCCCCTTTCACTCACGGGCGAGGAGCGCCGCTAGAGTCCCCGGGATCCGGCCCATCGCTCGAGCCACCGAGCAGCAGCAGGCCGCAGCAGCCGCGGCAGCCGGACCCGAGCAGTGGGAGAGCGCGGCGTCCCCTCCTCCGCCCGTGACACAGAGAGGTTTCTTTTATGCAATTATTGTATTTATATTTATAACTAGCTGTAGCACCCAGCGTTGACCGGGATATTAACAGTATCTCTGTTTCTCTCCCACTGTCTGTCTCCCTCTGTCTGTCTCTCTCTCTCTGTCTCTCTATCTGTCTGTCTCTTTCCCTTTCTGTCCTCTCTTACCCTGTCTGTCTCTTTCCCTGTCTGTCTGTCTCTTTTCCTGTCTCTCTCTTTCCCTGTCTCTTCTCTCTCTGTCTCTTTCCTACTCTTTGTCTCTTTCCCTGTCTGTCTCTCTCTCTTTCCCTGTCTGTCTCTGCGTGTCTCTGTTTGTCTGTCTCTGTCTCTCTATCTCTTTCCCTGTCTGTCTCTCTCTTTCTCTGTCTGTCTTTGCCTGTCTCTTTCCCTGTCTGTCTGTCTCTGCCTGTCTCTGTCTCTTCCTGTCTCTTTCTGTCTCTGTCTTTTTTCTTGTTTCTTTCCCTGTCTATGTCTCTTCCCCTGCTTGTCTCTTGCCTTGTCTCTGTCTCTTTACTTGTCTGTCTATCTTTCTCCCTGTCTGTCTCATTCTCTGTCTGTCTCTGTCCCTGTCTCTCTCCCTGTCTGCCTCTTTCTCTTTCTGTCTATTTCCCTCCCTGTCTCTTTCCCTCTCTGTTTTCTCTTTCCCTCTCTGGCTGTCTCTTTCCCTGTCTGTCCCTGTCTGTCTCTTTCCCCGTCGGTATGTGCCTGTCTCTGTCTGCCTGTCTCTTTCCCTCTCTTTCCTTCTCTTTCCCTGGCTACATTGTGACAAGCCAACATTGCATTCAAGGGTGTTGCTGTGCATTCTTCTGAAGTTCTGGCTACATTGTGGCTCCCAGCTCCATTGACATTAATGGAGGTAGTTTTTTTGACGAATAACTGTAAAGTGTGTGATTAAAACTTTCTCTCCAAACATAGTCTATGATATTACCTGAGTCACATGGGGTGTTTGTGCAAAAGTTTGTGATTGTACATGCGACGGTGCGAATTCCTTTAGCGGACATACACACATACATACACACATACATATATAGCTTTATATATTAGATTACCTTATGACTGTTACCTTCTTTAGGCTTATTATTGTCCTTGTGATCATTGGTATAGGCTATTGTGCTCTATATTTAGTTGCTTCAGGCACCCCGTTCATGTATATCTACTGCTACTCATTGCTATAGTCTATTTATTTGGACTGTGCTCCATACAAGGTGGGGTGTTGATGTTTATGATTTTAAGTGTTTTTAATCATGTTTGTGGTTGGTATTTAATAAAGTGTATTTAAATTTCTTGTCAAAATTGTTTACATTGGTGTGCACATGATTGTGTGCAGAGCCTTCCCTTTTTGCTTTCCTATCTTTCTTTCATCACCATCCTTCTTCCCTGCTCTATGTGAATGATGCATCCTACGTCATCCACACAGAGGCCACCATTGCGCTCCTGCAAAGTACTATAATGTGCAGGGAAAGGTCAAAGACCGCTCGCGTATGCACACTACAATACTTTGATCTGCCCTCAACAGCAACACAGGAACTCAATGGCAGTCTCTATGGGGATAACGTAAGATCCATCATCCACATGGAGCAGGGAAGGAAAAGAGGACGCGCCAGACCAAGACCAGTGATGCCCATCGGACCCGACAGCCCTGCAAGTGAGTGTAATGAAAAGTGTTTAACAGTTATAAAGTTATACAGAGCGGCCTGGGCTCTTATATACAGTATTCTAGAATGCTGTATATATGGGCAGACTGGTGCTGCCCGCAGCTTATAGGGGAAAAACATGGTGACAGGTTCCCTTTAACTAACAAGCATGGTCAATATGTGGTGATCTGAAAGATTATTTATTTTACTCACTTATATAGTGCTATTAAGTCCACAGTGCATTACAAATGTTCTCTTTTTGTTTTCTTGACAACAAGGAGGATACACAAAGTACCCATGATTTTTGCATGAATGGGACAGCTGAGATAAGACTCATGACTGAAACCAAAAAAGTTGGCCAATGAGAATATCTTTGCAACATGGACTCAACAAAGTTGTGAAACGTTTAGTTGATCCCACCAAAGTTCCCCTGCCACCACTCTACATTAAGCGTGCACCGATGAAGCAGTTTGTGAAAACTCTACAGAAAGAAGGAGAGACTTTTAAGTACCTGTGTACCAAGTTTCAGGGACTATCAAAATCAAAACTGAAGGATGTCATTTTTGTGGGTCCAGATATTCAGAAACTCATGAAGGATGATCTGTTTGAAACAAAAATGAAAGCTGTTGAGAAAAGGGCTTGGGATTATTTTAAAGAAGTTGTGAAGTTCTAGGTATCTATAAAGATCCACAATTTAAGTCTATTGTGAAGAAATGATGAAATGTTTGAAAGCCTTGGATTGTCTGATGAATTTGAAGTAACATTTTTTGCATTCCCATTTGGACAAATTTCCTGAAACCCCTGGTGCTGTTAGCAAACAGCAAGGAGAAAGTTTTCATCAAAATATCAAGGAGATGGAAAGACAATATCAGGGGTAAATAAAATGTGAATATGATGAGGGACTACGGCTGGATGCTTCACAGAGAAGATCTGCAGGCCTTCTATAAGAGAAAAGGTACAAATGGATAATGATACTAAAGACTTGAAAATCTACAAGAGGCTACCTCAAATGGCGCAGTCAGAAGGTTTTACAATGACAGTCACAGTCCCCTGATCTGAACATCATTGAAACTCTGTGGCTAGACCTCAAAAGAGCAGTGCATGCAAGATGACCCAGGAATATAACAGAACTGGAAAACTTTTCCAAGGAAGAATGGCTGAAAATCCCTTAAACAAGAGTTGAAGAACTCTTAGCTGGCTACAAAAAGCATTTTCAAGCTGTGATGCCTTGCAAAGGGGTGCTACCAAGTACTAACCATGCCTTCCCAAACTTTTTCATTGGCTCATTTTCCTTTTTTGTTAATTTAAAAATATAAAAGCTCAATATATATATATATATATATATATATATATATATATATGTTTTTTTTATTATTATTTTTTTTTCTCCAAAAGTACAAACACAATGTGTCATCTATAATTTGTGCTTTTAGAGATGATTTGATCTTCAGCTTGCTTAACTGTTCACAATAACAGTAATTTTCACTAGGCGTGCGCAAAAATTTACATGTCACTGTATACCGTTAAATTAAATGCTATATTGCTTCCTAAATATTCTAATTTGACTTTAAGTGGTATATAACACTATATACATAAAAGAACTGATCCAACCACAGTAGGTAGTTTTATAACAAGCTGTAGTTTTATAGGAGCTTGTGCATGAGAATAGGGTAATAAGGATGGCAATATAATAAGAGGGATGCAACATGTAAAGCTAAGTGCCTTTAGAATATCTAATGACAGATGATAAAAAGGAGAGTGCCTAATGCTTCCGACAATATTGCATTATGTCGGAGAATTTGACATCTTCATTGGACACAGAGGCACAATTCAGCAGCTATGCTTAACTCAAATAAATGCAGGTCTGTGCTCATGTCATCCCCATGGGCAGAGTCACTGGAATGTTTCAATGGCCCTTTTGACAAATTCTCCAGTAGCCATTGAGGGCATTGCTATCTAGAATAAAACAATTCGTCACGTTCCCCATGGACCAGCAAGCTATTACAGAGACAAACATTTTGCCAGAGAGTGCAGCAGTTTTCTCATGTCCTACTTTACCGGAATTGCACTCCCCACACGTTCCTCTACACAGTGACAAAGCTGTGTTTGGGGAGAGGAAATTGAACCATTTCATCAATGTGTAAGTTATTTTTGTGATGCTTCCTATAAAAATACATCTTTTTGCAACAATTCATTAGATTAAATACCTGGTGTTAAAATCGAGACAGTGATACCGCGTATAATGCTTTAAAGGAAAAAAAACATTGCCTTTCTTTTCTAAAAGAATTAAACATCAATTTAAAAGTTTTTTCTCTTTCCAAATTTAAATAAAAGAGGCGATGATGACATATCAGGGTGATTTATAGCCACAACAAAAGTTTCCTTTTAGCTCAGAGGTCACCAACTTTTTCTAGGTTGAAAGTCACTTTAAAACAAAAAATATGACATTGAGTAAAATGTATTAAATATACAGTCACATCTAGTTTTGCATCTAGTTACAAAGCTGTAAGAATGCTAATCTAGCGTCATTATTGGTGAAACTAATTGATAATTGTCTGGTGTCAAATGTCACCAGTGCCCAATAGCTGAGGAGCCACCGGACGGCCAGACAGTCATAAGTGACTCTCAGACAGACTACTGAACACTAACATAAATGATATAGGCAATCTGGGACCACCTTACTGGTGAAACTAATGCATTATAGTCTGGTGCCGGATGTCCCCAGTGCCCAATAGCTGAGGAGGCACCGGACAGCCAGATAGTCATAAGTGACTCTCAGATCACTGAACACTAACATAAATTATATAGACAATCTGGGACCACATTACTGGTGAAACTAAAGCATGATAGTCTGGTGCCAGATGTCACTAGTGCACAATAGCTGAGGAGGCACCAGATGGCCAGATAGTCATAAGTGACTCTCAAACCACTGAACACTAACATAAATTATATAGGCAATCTGGGACCACCTTATTGGCATAGCTACCTGTCTAACACGGTCCTAATACAGTTTTCTCTTTCTGAAAAAAATCATCCTGTGTTACATTCTTGACTGTACAGTACTAAGAAACCTAAAGGGAACCTGTCAATAAGTTTTTCATTTCTTAACCAAAATCACCTCTACCTATTACTTCAGTAATTTTGGTGACATTATACTATATCAAAATCCAGTGGCGTAACTAGAGGCCATCCTCTATAGCCAAAGAGGTCAGCAGCTGATTTGGCATCTCAGCCACAGGCAGCAGATGATATGACTGCCATGGGCAGCCTGTGACAGGCTTACACTGAAGTCAGCTGCTGGCCTCTGATTGACAAGTGGCTTGTATTGCAGTTCAGAAATCCATAGAGTTTGTGCGCCGCAATACACTTACACTGGATGTGTACCCTTGGACGCACATCTAGATGAAATAGGTGCCGGTGTCGGCGGGTTTCCTTCCCATACGGGCTTGGTCACGGATGCACTATCTGTAACCAGGCTTATTACACCCCTGACAAAATTTTCATCTCTTCTGGGTTTAAGACTCTGCCTGCCTGTCTTTTCACTTATCAGCATCTTCAAGTGGTAACCATTCGCCAAGCTCTTGGCAATGAAATCCCACTGATCTCTCAGTGTCACATTCATTCTTGTCTTCTCTCATGACTCTTTTCTGACTTCTTTCCTCAGACACTGTGGAATGCCTCTGTACTTTCCAAACTCCTATTTTGCTATAGCGGCAGCTTTTTTAAAATGGCTTTCTCTACCATTTTTTATGGGCTGCCCAAATTCCTCAGGATAGGATAGTCTAAAGGCAATCTCTTCTACATTTATTCTTTGTACAAAACCCTTTCTTTGTCTATTGGATTTGGGTCAGGTGATCGACTCAGCCATTCTAACAGCTTTCTTTTCGTTCTCTGAAACCAATTAAGAGTTTTAATACTGAGCAGCATTCATAATTCTGCTATCGGTTAGTAGAACTTTGCAATGTTCTGACAAAATCACATCCAACAGCTTATCTGTGTTTTATTAAAGGGGTATTCTGAGGTTTAGAAGCTATCCTTATGAGTATAGTAGGGGATAACTTCCTGACATCTGAAACCCACACCAGTGCCAAGAACTGGACTCTGAAGAGCTCCATGTGAACGTAAATGTTCGATCCTACTGATGGAGATAGATGAGTACTGTGCTCAAGTGGTCTTTGGCATTCCTAAAAGAATAGTTTCAAGAAACACTCACCACTGAATTGCCTGTGATCCTGTTCATATATATCTTTGCAAGGAGAACAGAAAGCCCATCGGCCACAGCTGGGCAATAATAGTAAGCACAAAAAGAAAAAAATCCAGTAATCCTGTATAATCTTCAATTTATTGTAAAGTCATAAAATCCATATTCAATACTAGTTGATGCGTTTCAATTACTATTAAGATCATAATGGTCGAAACGCATCAACCTGGATTGCTTTCCCTAGTAATGAACATGGATTTTTTGAATATGCAATAAATTGAAGATTTTTACTGGATTTTTCTCATTTTGTGCATACTATTCCCATAAGAATAAATGACCACCACTCAACTGCATTCAGGCCTCCTTCACATGTCCATGTTTCCGGTACATGTGGCATCCATTCATTTCACAGTTACTACACTTACCCATTATAATCTATGAGGCTGCTTACATGTCTGTGATTTCAGACAGACTATGTGAATTACATGGAGACATGCTCATTTTTTCCCGCAGCACGGGAGTAGTTTTCGAGATTGATGGGTGTCCCAATGGTTGGACCTACTGCGCTAGGGCGTTATCTCCAATGTTCCAAACTAGAAAATACCCCTTTAAATCTAGAGGGGGAGGAAGATTTCAATATACTATAACATCTCAGATATTTCACACTATATATTTATAAAGCTCATACTCTGTGCAGAAACTGAACCAGCAGGGCTGCCAGAGGATGTTATTTTTAATAGCCTGAGAGCTCCAGTAGCGGGTCAGTGACATCAATCTCCTGCAGTCACCGGTATGAGGTTCAGCAGCAGTGTACCTGAGGAGAACGGATAACCTAGTGAACTTACTCTGACTTCATGCAAAACACATAACGGGGAAAGGGATTTGCTTATACATAGTGTTATTGCTTACTCACCCTGTCTTTGAGAAATCTACGACCTGGGGCATATTTAAACTAAAGCTGACACAAAGCACAACTTTTGCTTCCTATGGGAAATTTTCAACCTACACCTTTCAATTTCCTCCCTATAACAATGACTAGGGGAATGCCTGTGGCCTTGACAAATGGCTTTGCTTCCGAATACAGAAAGTTTGCTGGGATACTGCTCCTGGAGATGAAGTGGAGAAATAAAGAAAAACACAGGCTGTTCAATAGTTCATGACTCGTAAGGCCAATTATTACTGATTAAATGATAGTACTGCATTGTGTATACTGTAACTAAAGTCACCATGATAGAGCGTACATATCATTTGTCACTATGGATTACTCATTATGATCTTACATTACATTCGGCACACTGCACATTATAGAACGCTGGAAGAGTATTTATAACTGGAGCTTTATGCCTTAGGATTTCTGGGTATTATTTGTAGGTATTAGGCAAAGGACTATTTTACATAACTAATTCTATATGGCACACTCATTACTGCAGAAGAAAACTAAAAGCTTCAGGGGAAAAGGGAAAAATTCCTCATGTCGTCCATAGGCCCTTCACATTGCAAGAATATATATCTATATATATATACAGTATATATATACATGGTATATATATATATATATATATATATATATATACACACACATATATATATGTACACAATATACATTACAATATACATATATATATATATATATATATATATATATAGAGAGAGAGAGAGAGAGAGACAGAGATGGATATATATATATATGTATATATATATATATATATATAAAATTATGTGTCATTTATTTTTATTTATTGTTGATTAATAATAAATGAGAATAAATGAAAATAAATGAGTATATAAAAAATAATAATAAAAATAAATGTGAATATAAAATTAATATATATATATATATATGTCATTATTTATATTACTATTGTATATTTTATATATATTATTGTTTTTTATATATATATATATATATATATATATATATATATATATATATGTATATATATATATATATATATATATATATATATATATATATATATATATATATAGATAGATAGATAGATAGATAGATAGATATTATATAAAGCAATACAGATACATTATATACTGTACGAAAGTCACTATGCAAGCTGAAAAACATTGTGCTATTGTTGGCTGTATCTGTCAATTTTGTTGGGATCTGCCAACCATCTAATATGTATAGGGCCATTCAATGTTCCTTGTCAGATGATGTTGGGAGTGAATAAGGATTGGGCATAATGAATTACAATACCTAACCCCTTTGGTTTTGTTAGTAAGTTACCAGCAAAACTTCACTTTCCCCATTGAGAATACATGTGCACTGATCTAAGCAAGCTTTCATACAATAGGGATGAGGGGTAGAATAGCTATTGACCACATATTGTGAAAACAAAGGTATACCAGCCAAATGTTTTTTAAAACTTCACTTTTTCTCCATGCTGTTGACTAACAGAACAAAGACTATAGAGCCCAAATGTGATTTAAATTTATTTGCAGGCTAGTTGCACACATAAGGAATATGGACCCATTTCCAGGCCTGTTTTAGAACCATTAAGCCCAACCACAGGTCTTACAAAGCAAATAAACAGTTAAAGATGTAGTGACTCTGAGTCATTAGTTTTGCTGTGGGGTTGAGACTTGTGACTGTAAAGGTACTTTCACGCTTGCGTTTAGCGGAGTCCGTCACTATGGAGAATAGCGCAGTCCGTTAACGCACTGCGCTATTCTCCATAGACTTGTATGGACGACGCACTGTAACGCAAGTGTCAGCGTTGCATCCGCTGGACGACGCAGCGTCATTATTTTGACGCTGCATCGGGCGGGAGGAACGTAGCATGTAACTTTTTTTGAGCAGAACAATCCGTTGGATTTCACTGCGCATGCCCTCTCTGGCTCCCTGCACCCGTAACCAAGGTAAATATTGGGTAACCAAGGAAAGTGCTTTGCCGATATTTACCCTCTGTACGTGTCCAGGGAGCCCAACACTTCCCCGCATGGCTCCGCCCCCTCCCGTACTCTACTCCGCATGTATGTACATACACACACACATACACACATACACACATACATATACATACACACACGCATACTCACCTGTCTTCAGCGCCATGGCCCCGCTCGGCTCCACCCACTCCTCACTCCGCCCCCACACACATTCTCGGCGGCCGAGCGATCCCGGCTACTGGGAGCGATCGGCTGATCACCCGGCAGCCGGCTACTGGGAGCGATCAGCTGATCACCCGGTGACCGGCTGCTGTGAGCGATCAGCTGATCACCCGGCGACCGGCTGCTGTGAGGGATCAGCTGATCACATGGCGACCGGCTGCTGTGAGCGATCAGTTGATCACCCAGCGACCGGCTGCTGTGAGGGATCAGCTGATCACACGGCGACCGGCTGCTGTGAGCGATCAGCTGATCATCCGGCGACCGGCTGCTGTGAGCGATCAGCTGATCACCCGGCGACCGGCTGCTGTGAGCGATCAGCTGATCACCCAGCGACCGGCTGCTGTGAGGGATCAGCTGATCACACGGCGACCAGCTGCTGTGAGCGATCAGCTGATCACCCGGCGGCCGGCTGCTGTGAACGATCAGCTGATCATTCACAATAGTCTGCCGCCAGTAAACTGTAAAAAAAAAAATCTAAACGGATTCCGTTGTTTTGCAGCATCTGTTGCATCCGTTGTGCCACTATATGCAACACATCCGTTGCATCCATCACACAACGCAATGCAACGGATACCGTTCAACGCAAGTGTGAAAGTAGCCTGATATCGGTGCAGAAATACTATGGCAAAAATGAGAGATACTGCACAACTCTTTTTACATTAAATAGATTACATACACAATTTTTTACATTAAATTAATTCCCTTGATAATTCTTCATTAAAACTTATTCATTTGAGCCTATCTTATCAGCTAAGACTGGATCTGAAGTTGAAAGATCTGTTCTTTTCCGGGAACTCGTGCATTGTGGAAGCTCAGCATAGTTTGCGGATTTGTACAAGTAAATTCCAGAGTGGATGACAGTCTAGGCGAGAGGGTAAAATTTTACACTAGTGAGCAGGGCCCATTAAAAATAACCTGTCAAGTGGAAAAATGTTATTAATTTGCAGATGTGGGGTTAATCTGGAGGTTCATTGTGTTTGGAACCTGTCCAGCGTCTGCACATTAAACCCTGCTGGTGGGAGGAAATAAACTTTAATCCTCCCAGCAGTCTTTGAGTTTTAAGTGGGCTTTACACAAAGCGACATCACTAGCGATGTCGCTGGTGAAAGCACCCGCCCACGTCGGTTGTGCGTCACGAACAAATCGCTGCCTGTAGCGCACAACATCGCTAACACCGCCACACATACTTACCTGCCTAGCAACGTCGCTGTGGCCGGCAAACCGCCTCCTTTCTAAGGGGGCGGTTTGTGCGGCGTCACAGCGGCATCACTAAGCGGCCGCCAATAGAAGCTGAGGGGTGGAGATGAGCGGCCGGAACATCCCACCCACCTCCATCCTTCCTCATTGTGGGCGACCGCAGGTACGAGGTTGTTCCTCGTTCCTACGGTGTCACACATAGCGATGTGTGCTGCCGCAGGAACGACGAACAACCTGCATCCTGCAACAGCAACGAGAATCGGGATTAGAACGATCGGTCAACGATCAACGATTAAGTGAGTAATTTTGATTGTTTAATGGTCGTTCATGCGTTTCACACGCAACGACGTTGCTAAGAAGGCCAGATGTGCGTCACAAATTCCGTGACCCCCAACGACATCTCGTTAGCGATGTCGTTGCGAGTAAAGCCTGCTTTGGTCATGGGTCGGTGCCGAGGTGGTTCAGTAACTGCTCTGTGTAACTGCCCCCCCGCACTAACTGACAGCTGTTCTGCATTATAGAAAGCTGTCAGTAAGTGTGTGGGGGTGTTTACTGAGCGGTTACTGACCCCACACCAACACCGCCCCCATGACTGAAACCAGAACGTTGCCAGTAAGATTAAAATTAATTTTCTCCCAGCAGCATGGTTCAATGTGCAGGTGCCGGGCAGGTTCAGAATGCTATTAACTTGCAGATTAACCCCATTTCTGCAGATTAATAGCATTTTTCCATATGACAGGTTCCCTTTGCTATGTGGCATTTTAAATTTTATGTACTAACGTTACACTGTTTTTAAAGATTGTATTTTATACAATATTAGAAATCAATCTTTTCTTTCCAGAAGTAAGAAACATAAAAGCTCTTTGTGTACAATTCCATTGCTGTATATCTCAGAATTTGACTTTGTATAGAAATACAATCTTCGTAGCAAACCTAATTCCTGGCGTTCCAATCAGAGCGCACATTAACAATGACTGCCGAGAAATGATCACAGGTGTGTAGTTTTGTAGAACACATAAAACGTATAATTTACTCTGTTTTGAAAGCAACTGAGCGGAATGATTGAACAGTGCAGGCGAGTTACAGTCATCCAAAAAAATGGGGTTTATGTGACGATGCCATGGTGGGAACATTCACACGATCCAATGTGACTGGCACAAATGAAATGTCAGATTATCATATTTTTTGCACTGTTAGTTTTTTAAGCTTTGTCCAGGACATTTGCAGCACATTTATGGCTTCTACAAAATTTGAGTTCTAATGAAGTTTACCACCAAAGTCCTATATATATATGTATACATATATATATTGTATGAGTGCAGAGTTTTAGCTAAAGGAGTGAGTGTTATGGTTAACTGAACATTAATCACATCACACTTATGGACTTTGTGCACTATATACCCAGGGACGCTTATCTTACATTGATGCCAGTGATGATGTAAAAATTATGATTTAGTGCATTTTTTATTGGTATGGTAAGATGGAATGAAGTAGTCTACTACTCTATACAAGCTTCTTTTTTAGAGGTCAGCCAAACGGAGACTAAAAGTTTACTCTTTTGACCACTGTAGTACCAATGTAAAGCTATAGCTTCATTTTGCCTCAGTTTTAAAAAATAAACACAGCAAAACATTCAATGTGACCACTCCTTAGGAATAAATGGTTACTCTGCCTTCCCGTGTAGGTGACTATCATAGCCACTGGAATAAATAACATTCTAAGTTTCGAATTTCATTTTATTATCTATAGTATAACAATTACTTCTATGTTGACTCATAGTCTGACAGTTTAGAGGTACTGTGTGGCGTCTTTTTAGGGCCTCCCCTTACTATCCTTCATTTTTGAAAGTGCCAAAGCTTCCAGTTACGGGACATCTGATGGTGATGTGACGCCCTGGACTAGTCAGGTAGTCACAGGGTTCTGCACAATGTGTCTCTCCCGTCAGGACTCAACCCCCATGGTTCTGGCTCCCCATCTTGCAGTACTGCCTCCACCAGCATTCCCAAATCCTAGCGACACCTTGCACCACACCCTGTCAGGCACACCAGTGGGCTGCTAAGCTGGAATAAGGCTGCCCACCTAGGGGTCAGGCAGGAAGGTGGGAGGTGACAAGTCAGTTAGCTCCAGGGGAGCGAAGAGAGCAGTGTGCTCAAGGGGAGCAAAGTGAGAGGAAGCTGGGAGTTGGAGCTCCCAGAGGAGAAGCAGCCTAGGTCACAGACGGTGGTCTGGACCCGGAGGAGTCGGAGACCCGGTGGCGGGAGTTTGTGACTGGGTGCTTGGCTAGTCTTGGAGGATAGCTAGCAGCCGCAGTTCAATAGCCGGGCTGCGACTGAAGGCACGTCGGGGTACACGGACTCTAGATCGGGGAGAAGCTTCAGGCAACACGGCAATTAACCTGCAGTGGACAGGGCCTATATGGACTGTTCCCACGAAGCTAAGAGATTGGGGGCACTAGCACAACAAGGGGGATAGGGCTTTCCAAGCAAAACAGCCCAGTGAAATCCCAAGCATGAGCTCCTGAGAGCAAGCTCCTCTTGCTATTCATAGCAGGGAGTGGGGCCCAGAAAGCTCCAAGCTAACAGGCCACGAAGGACACTCTAAACTACTGTGCCAGGAGGTAGGCCACAGACCACCCGGCAGTGCTGCGGGGGACGGGACCCGGATGAGCTCCACCTGGAAGACAGTGGCATTCAGAGACTTGGTTTACTACATTGTCAGTGTCTGCTTTCTTCTGAGTGAGTACCTGATTAACCCCTGCAACCAGCGAGCCTGCGCTTCCCCCTGCATCCCAGACCACTATTCACAGTCACGGGGCCTTCCCCTACCCATGGAGGGTAATGTCATCTGGCTGCCCCACTCCATCACCCCGGGTACTCCCAATGGCAGCGGCGGTACTCCCTATTACTGCAAACCACGGGTGGCGTCACGAACTATACCTCCCCTGTAAAAAGCCCCCCTTCTTCATTTGAGTGTGGCCCCCAGCCCCCGGGTCTGGAGACCCTCGAGCCACGAGTAATCACCCCCAGATCCGAGCGGTTCGACTGCTGCAGGGGCGGCACAGTGAGACTGTTTCTTGACATTACTTTTCAGTTACCATGATTTTGGCATGTCTTACTATTTGCACATTATTTGACATATGTGTACTACTTTAGTTGAAGAGACATTGTGGTTATATATTCAAATTGTCTCTTCTAGGAGGAAGGAGACAAACTCTAGCGCCACCTATTGGAAGTAGCAATCCTAAAAGTCAAAAGTGACTCTCTAACGAGGCTTTTCGTATGACCTAGGATTTTTGCCAGATCAGAACCTCAATTTGCAGATACGGTGTTTTGGGATGATTGTCCTTCGTCAGTGCAAAGTAGGAGAGCTGATCTGGCTGAATGAGAAACTCTACTGGGGTCTCAGGGGAAAACTTTTCTCCTAGCGGAGACTGACAAACCAATCCCAAAACACTGTGTCTGCAAATTGAGGTTCTGATCCGACATAAATCCTAAGTCTTATGAAAAGGCTTGTTAAAGGATCACTTTTGACTTTTAGGATTGTTACTTCCAATAGGTGACACTAGAGTTCGTCTCCTTCCTCCCCAAAGAGACAATTTGCCTATTTCCCAGAGGAGCATTGCAGCTATAAGACTCCTCACCACTGACAGCCAGATTGGTTTGTCAGTCTCTGCAAGGAGAAACGTTTTCCTGTGGTTATATATGTACTACTTTGGTAAAAGAGACATTGCTTTGCCTACATAACATGCTGAATATTTTATTGATGTGTTTGTCATATCTGGGTAATGACTTTTAATGACCATAGGTTTTTTATAAGAATACATTTAGGCATTGTGCACACACAGCTTTTTTTTCTGCGTTTTTGCTGCTTTTTTGGTGGAGTTTTGGGTGCCATTTGTGGTCCTAAACAGTATGTATGACCTTCCCCAGCAAAGTCTATGAGAAATCCAAAAGCTTGTGCGCACGTTGCTTCTTTTTTGCCTGCAGTTTTAGGTGCAGAAAAAAGCAGCATGTCACTTCTTTTCTGGGTTTTTCAATGCGTTTTTCCATTGAATATAGGGAAATAATACATAGGCAAAAATGCAGGTGCAAAAACGCTTCAAAAACGCACTGAAAACGAGGCAAAAACACGTGCATTTTTTGAGGCATTTTTTTTGGGCCAGAAGGTGAGTTTTTTGCTCAAGAAACAAAATTTCTGTGTGTACACATATCCTAAAGGGGTATTCCCAGCTCCATGATCCTATCCCAATATATATTAGGTGTACTAATAATATTAGCAAATAACTCCAGTTAGGGAGCTACAGTTCATTGAGGGAACCATGAACGCTAACATGTACTGTGACATACTGAAGCAGAGCATGATCCCCTCCTTTCGGAAACTGGGCCACAGGGCACTATTCCAACATGATAACTCCAAATACACCTTCAAGATGACTACTGCCTTACTAAAGAAACTGGAGGTAAATGTGCTGGACTGACCAAGCATGTCTTGTGACCTAATCCCTAATGAGCATCTGTGGTGCATCCTCGAAAGGAAGGTGGAGGAGCGCGAGGTCTCTAACAACCACCAGCTCTGCGATGTCATCATGTGGGATGGATGAGGATTCCAGTGACAACCTGTAAAGCTCTAGTGAATTCCATGCCCAAAAGATTAAAGGTAGGGCTTGAAAATAATGGTGGCCACGTATATTATTGACACTTTGTTGCCAGAAGTTTAAACATTAATGGATTTGTATTGAGTTTAGAGGGCATGTAAAATTTACATGGTTATAGAAGCTGGATACTGACTACTTTACATTGTGTCAAAATGTCAGGTCTTAAGTGTTGTCCCATGAAAATATATAATAAAATCTTTACAAAAATGTGAGGGTTATATTCATATTTGTGACATACTGTACATACTGAAACAGCAGAGAAGTATATATAATTAGGTATTTTGCAGAAGGGGTATATTTAACAATAACAGGAATAGCAATGATGTATATGTTATCAGAAAATTACAGAAGGGAAATGGTTAACCACACGAATAATTGAGACATATGTAATCAGGTATTTTGATAGCTGAAATGCGCTTGTATCTTATAACTTGATACACAGGAGCTAAGAGCAATAATAACAGGACTGGACTGAGCCAGGGTGTAGTAGCTGGATGCAGGAAAGCAAAGAGGAGTTGCATGGAGAATAATTATCCATCTGACCAAAGCAGAGTCTAGGGGAAGATGAGGCTAACCTCTGCCAGAGTACGAGGCACATACTGACGAATACGCTGGAAAATCATGTTTGTCTGATCAGGCCTTAAAAGGTTTTGAGGGAATAGAGTAACCCAGGGTAGGCTAGTACAGGAGAAGCTGGACATAGATGAAGGATGCAAGGCCCTTTCATGGAGTCGGGACAGGTGAGTATTAGGCCGGAGCCACATGGTGATTACTGCAATCCCATTGCATGACACTCAGCTCACGCTGGCAGTACAGCAGAGCCGAGTGTCATGCGAGTGTCCCTGCGACTGAGGTCCGTTCGTGCGAGCGGACCTCAGCTGCGGGGGCTGACTGGCACTGAGGAGGAGCGGGCTGGCACTGAGGAGGGGTGCGCCGGCACGGAGGAGGGGAGGGATTTATCTCCGTCTCTCCTCCATAGCCGGCTATTGCCATTCTCGCACTGCACTCGTGGTACACCGGTGTACCGGTGCAGTGCGATTTTTCTCTCACCTCATAGACTTGAACGGGTGCTAGAGAAACAATGATCTCATTACAGTTGCAGCATGCTGCGATTGTTTTCTCGGTCCGATCAGGGCTGAGAAAATAATCGCTCATGTGCGCTGACACATAGGCTAAAATTGGTCCGAGTGGAATGCAATGTGTTATCGCACTCCACTTGCACCGTTTTTCTCGCCGTGTATCTTAGGTCTTATGGCGTAAGATAAGTTTTATGTTTCTTTATTTATTTACTGGCCCTATTAAAAAAAAAAAACAGCCAAAAGAAGGTCAGCTATCTGCTATTTTCCTCAATTCGTGCAAAGCTGATCCGATCTGTGTATTGGGGAGTTGGGAGGGATATCTAATATTCTATGGGAGTCTTTTGACTTTTTTTCCTTTTGACAAAAACATTTGTATTACATGTTTCTTATAACCATTTGGATTTTCATTAATAGAGATGTCACTGATAGGCCTTAGGAAGCCGTAAAATGGATAATGAACCAATTGTGCGGGTCCGGCAAAATACCAGCAGCCGCGCTGGATCACCAATATCCTGTGGTCCTGTTTCTATTTACAAACATAGTAATTGGAGGCTCACTGGTTAACTACTCTAGGGTAATTGTCTAACATTTTGGCTCCTGGTAATCAACACTGTCAGATGCACATTTTAGACATTATCTAATTAATTCAAATATTCAATATCAGAACAAGTATTGCGAATAAACGCCAGTTCCAAAAAATGAAATAAGGATAATGAATGTTTTGCTCTGCAAAACATGTACAAAGTAGTTATTATTTGCAAAAGAATCAATTTTTCTGTACAATTTCCCTTTAAATTTGGTAAACATGCCTGTGACAGATGTAAAACCAGTGCATGAACAGTCGCACATATCTAAACAGTCCCTAGAATATTTTTAAGACCAGATGCTTGCAGCTCGGTGGTGTCTAAACCTAATTTGCATTGTAAACTTAGAAATTGCGTTGGCAACATGCTAATATTTTTATGCCAGCACTATTTCTGTTGCTTATTTAGCAAAAGTCTAAAGTGGGCCCACGGTGAGTATTGAAGGAAAATACAGCTGAGGACACAGTGCCAATGACCATAAGATAACGCCAGGGATGCCGGAGGGATCTCCATCAGTAGCTGAAACTTAGCAAACATCTGCATGGATGCTGACAAGCGAGTGTGCCTGTGCCATTAGCCTTCTTTTATATAGAGCCAATTAGTTTTGATTTATATTTAAAGCAAAGCCCCTAGACATGGAGAGCACTCATTAGTCTATTTGATTTATTTAATGTTAGGCATTTGTAAAATAAAAAATTCAAAAAATTTGGTCATCAGTCAACAAGAAGGAAAAAGAAGCACTTGATTAAATCAAAAAGTACTTACATAATACAACTGTTACTATTTTCTACTGTATTCATGCTCAATCTTTATGTTCTATTTATCATCTTCTGTCTATCATCTATCTATACATCTATCTATCTATTTATCTATCTATCATCTATCTACTGTACCTATCTATCTGTAGCTCACAAATTCCATTCTTTTTCGATTCTTTATTTAAAGAAAAATGCAAAAAAATAAATAAATAAAAAAAATATATAAATATATATATATATATATATATGTATATATATATATATATATATATATATATATATATATATATGTATATATACTATACAGACCAAACGTTTGGACACACCCTCTCATTCAAAGAGTTTTCTTTATTTTCATGACTCTGAAAATTGTAGATTCCCATTGAAGGCATCAAAACTATGAATTAACACATGTGGAATGAAATACTTAAAGTGTGAAACAACTGAAAATATGTCTTATATTATAGGTTCTTCAAAGTAGCCATCTTTTGCTTTCATTACTGCTTTGCAAACTCTTTGCATTCTCTTGATGAGCTTCAAGAGGTAAAGGTGCTTTACACGCTGCGAAATCGCTACAGATATATCGTCGGGGTCACGTCGTTAGTGCCGCACATCTGGCGCTGGTAGCGACATCGCAGCATGTGACACCAATGAGCGACAATCAACGATCGCAAAATCGTTCAAAACGGTGATCGTTGACACGTCGCTCATTTCCTTAATATCGCTGCTTCCACAGGTATGATGTTGTTCGTCGTTCCTGCGGCATCACACATCGCTATGTGTGACACCGCAGGAACGACAAACATCTCCTTACCTGCGTCCACCGGCAATGTGGAAGGAAGGAGGTGGGCGGGATGTTACGTTCCGCTCATCTCCGCCCCTCCGCTTCTATTGGCCGTCCGCTTAGTGACGTCACAGTGATGTTGCTATGATGCCGAACGCACCTCCCCCTTGAGGGAGGGATTGTTCGGTGGTCACAGCAACGTCGCTGACAAGGTATGTGCCATAGCGATAATGTTTGCTACGGCAGTGAGCACGAAATGTCGCACGTACGATGGGGGCGGGTGCTATCGTGCTCGACATCGCTAGCAATCGCTAGCGATGTCGCAGCGTGTAAAATACTCTGTAGTCACCGGAAATGGTCTTCCAACAGTCTGGAAGGAGTTCCCAGAGATGCATAGCACTTGTTGGCCCTTTTGCCTTCACTCTGTGGTCCAGCTCAGCCCAAACCATCTCGATTGGGTTCAGGTCTGGTGACTTTGGAGACCAGGTCATCTGGCGTAGCATCCCATCACTCTCCTTCTTAGTCAAATAGCCCTTACACAGCCTGGAGGTGTGTTTGGGGTCATTGTCCTTTTGAAAAATAAATGATGGCCCAACTAAACGCAAACCGGATGGCATAGCACGCCACTGCAAGATGCTGTGGTAGCCATGCAGGTTCTATATGCCTTCAATTTTGAATAAATCCCCAACAGTGTCACCAGCAAAGCACCCCCAAACCATCACACCTCCTCCTCCATGCTTCACGGTGGGAACCAGGCATGTAGAGTCCATCCATTCACTTTTTCAACAAAGACACGGTGGTTGGATGCAAAGATCTCAAATTTGGACTCATCAGACCAAAGCACAGATTTCCACTGGTCTAATGTCCATTCCTTGTGTTCTTTAGCCCAAGCAAGTCTCCTCTGCTTGTTGCCTGTCCTTAGTAGTGGTTTCCTAGCAGCTATTTTACCATGAAGGCCTGCTGCACAGTCTCCTCTTAACAGTTGTTCTAAAGATGGACACAAAAGTAGCAAGCAAAATGCATGAAAATACTGTAACCTCAATATTACAAGGTGGAGCCAGGAAGAGCACAAGAAATGAACTTATCTATGCAACAGAAAGAATAGATAAGATGGACTTTAAAGAGGTATAAATGGTGTAAAAATGATAATTGCAATGCAGGAAATGTGAAAATTATCAAGCGATGTAATGACGTGATAATAAATCATAGGTTATGAAGGGAAGAAGGATATGCACATTATTAATGACCTAAAGGAATATTTTTAATTGGCTGGGAGGGAGCATTTTTGACCATGGAAGCCAAGCTTTAACAAATCAGGAATGTGTATTTATTTTTAGGGGAGGATCTGCAGTAACCTGCTGAGGCCACTATGGTCACGCAGACTTTTGCACAAGCGTCGCTGACTGTCATGGAGACGTTGGGCTCTGTTCAGACTGAAGATTCTGACACTCCACCCGATGGCTTCTCTGGTGTCTGAGATCAACACAGGTATCAACCTACTGTGTTCTGATTAACAGGCAGGCTAGCAAGAGTTAATCTCTGCTAGTTTGCTTGCTCTTTTGATCACATGGTGTGGAGAGGCCTATCACATCTGCTCCCCTCCTATTTATGCTGGTTGAATCCTTTCATCCTTGCCAGCTATAGTTTGTCTATGTTGGTCTGTGTGGTGTGATGTCCCAATCTTTCTAGTGAAAGTTGTGCTTTTTGCTTGGTGTAGTTGTGGAGTTTAACTCTGTTGTTTTGTAGCTTCCTTGCTGCTTTTGTTTTTCGTCCTGATTCTCTTGTGTTCTGTGCTCTGTGTTTGAGTTTTGGTTTTCCCTTGTCTGTCTTTATCAGTCGGATTCATCTCACTCCTGTAAGGTACCTCCTTGGGGGAGTGGGAAGGAGAATCAGATTAACACTGGTCAAGAGCAAGGCCAGGAAGGAGACTCAGGCCTCTCCACCCTTAGGAGTATCCCTGTGGTTAGAGATAATGTAGAGCCCCCTAGCTTAATTCAATGTCAAAATACTGGAAAACACCATTAAATAAAAAAAAAATGAAAAGCTAGACAAGCCTTTTAATTACTTTGAGAGAATGTCCACTTTTCTTCCATCAAAAATGTCCCATATATTTGTATATGAAATCTATGAACTAGCTTTACCTCTTTCAGTTTTTCTCCTTGCAGTTGATACTGGAAAAATTGAGTGGAAGGGAGGGGAGGGTCACAGTATATTTTTTGCTATGAGAATTCAGAGCCTTTGCATTGTAAGAAAATTATCATGACACACAAAACTAATTATGAGTACTATGATATCTGAAAATGATATATACCGTATATACGTATATGTTTAACATACTGCTGAAATCTTTAAAACTATAGGAGGCTGCTCAGAACCATAATGAATGTCAGTAGCAATTCTCTGGTATCACCATTTGCCATCAGTTTGTGTTACCATAGATCTTCTGTCTGAAAATCAATAGCACACCGCAAATCAGGTAGTGTCTACAGGAAGCATTTTAGATCCAAGATAACAAATGCATTTCCTTTAACACTTCAGTAGAAATGTCAAAGATCAAAAGACCAAAAAGATTTTAAGCTTTTGAATCAGAGAAATGATATTTGTAGGAAAAGACCTGATATTTAGGAAAAAAAATCAATTAAATCCAATGGGGTTGCAAATGGTAAATATAAATAGGAGACTCTAAGGGTTCACATATGTGACTTTTAATATGCCCACGCTCATCAGTAGATACGTCGCGCTGGAGGTCCTGACATTTTGGATGTGGACATGTGTGAAATGGAAATTGAGTTTTGTCTAAAGCTAAATGAGATATATAATGTCTGTCTTGTTTGACTTTAATAATGTATATGGTTTCTCCTCGATTGTTTTTATACAGCTGCCAGGCGCATAAAGAACAACGTGTTCTAGAAAATACATTTATACTGTTGTATGATTCAATTAAAATTCAATTGCTTGAGTTTTGTGGTAATGGATAGTATTGATTTCCAATGAATACATTTTGTTTTGAAGAAGAAAATGGCAAAAATAAATGTTCACAGTGGGTATATTGACTTCTTGGTAGCAAGGAGCTAGTAAGAGTAAACCAAGAGCATGTGAGGTTTTAGGAATACTGTGCGAGTGTACACAGGGTTACACAATTTTAATTGGCTCTCAAAATAATTACTGCTACAATAAAATTTAGTCTTGAAGTGAAAATATCATCAGAAGATAAATCTATATCACAAATTAGCTATATATGTTGTTTGAGTAAGGAAAGGGTTAATTTCTTAAAGCTTTTCAAATCTCAGAGGGTGTTCTAGCTCTCACGAGAACTTATTGAAACAGACTTGCTGAGTGGTGTGAATAAGCTGGGTGGATGCTGGGAGTGTCTTTACTTATTATGCAGCTATATATTCTACTATTTGCTATCAAGTTAGAAACTCCTACATTTATGCATGATACGCCTGCATTTCTGAATGGTATAAAAGACCTGATCTTCATTAAATTCTTCAATAATACTTTGGAAATCACATGCTTGTGCATTTGTTTCATTATCACCGGTGCTGTAGAATGAATCCCAGAAACTTTTAAATGGAGTGAGAATTGCTCCAACATATCTACAGTACAGTGCCTTGAAAAACCGTTCATACCCTATGACCTTTTTCAAATTTTATTCTCATTACACACACAAACGTAAATGTATTTTATTGTGATTTTATGTGATATACCAACACTAAAGAGCAAGTATTTGGGAAGTGTAAAAGTAATAATAAATGGTTTTCTAAATATTTTAAAAATATAAATACTAAAAATTGTGACATGCAATTTTACTCAGATACTTGTAGTCTGATACCCCTAAAAAAAATCACGAGTGACCAATTTCATCCAGAAGTCACCTAATTAGTAAATTGAGTTAATCTGTGACTAATTTATTTTCAGTTCAACTGTTCTGTGAAGGTCTCTCAGGTTTGTTTCAGAACATTAGGGATCAAGCAGCATCATGAAAAGCAAAGAACACACAAGATAGGTCAGGGATAAAGTTATGGAGAAGAGGCTAGGTTACAAAAATAGTTCAAGCTCTGAACATCTCACCGAGCACTTTTCAATCCATCATCCAAAAATGGAGGGAATATGGCACAACTGAAAACCTACCAAGATATCCAAGATATCCAAGAGATCCAACTAAGATGACAACCCAAACAAGGAGAGCACTTATTAGAGAATCAAGAGGCCCATGGTAAATCTGGAGGAGCTGCAGAGATCCACATCTCAGGTGGGAGAATCTGTCCATAGGATAACTATTAGTTGTATACTCCATAAATTTGGCCTTTATATAAGAGTGGCAAGAAGAAAGACATTTTTGAAAGCAAGTCATAAGAAGGCTCATTTCAGTTTTCAAATATCTCTGTAGGGGACACAGCTAGAATGTGGAAGAAAGTACATTGGTCAGATGGGACCATATTAGAACTAACACTGTACAGCATCCTGAAATTACCATCCACAATGTCAAATATGGTGATAGCAGTATCATGTTGTGGGGAAGATTTTCTTCAGCAGAGACAGGAAAACTGGTCAGAGTTAATGGGAAGATGAATGGAGCTAAATACATGGCAATCCTGAAGGAAAACCTGTTAGAGGCTGCAAAAGACTGGAGACTGGGACATTGGTTCACTGTCCAGCAGGACAATAACCCTAAACATACTGCCATACCTACAATGGATGGTTTAGATGAAAGCATATTCATGTTTTTAAATAGCCTAGTCCCAGTCCAGACCTAAATCCTATTGAGAATTTGTGTCAAGAATTGAAAATTACTGTTAACAGAAACCTCCAACCAATCTCACTGAGCTAGAGCTATTTTTCAAAGAAGAAATGTCAAGAAGTTTGCCTCTCGAACTCTCAAGCTGGTGCAGACATACCACAGAAGACCTGCAGCAGTAATTGTTGCGAAAAGTGATCCTACAAAGTCTTAACTCAGTGAATGCATATGCACGTCACAATTTTCAGATTTATATTTTTTAATTATTTAGAAAATATATATAATTTCCTTTAGACTTCAAAAATATTTGCAACCTGGTGTTCGTATATCACATAAAATCTGAAGATATATATCTATATCTACGTTTGCGGGTGTAATGTGACAAAATTGCGAAACGTTCTTAGGGTATGAATAGTCTTTGGAGGCAATATATATCTAAGAAAAAAAATAAATAAAAAAAAAAATATATATATATATATATACTGAATTTGGAGGGAAAACAAATGGGAGGGCCAATCTTATCTATGAAAGAGCTACATGCGTATATACGGTAAATAGTTTGGGGAGTGGTGAACTCTTGATGACAAATTCCTTTTAAAGAGTGCATTTGTGACATTTAGGTCTTATCAGTAGTTCTTCATCACACTTTTGAAATGAATAAGGAAGATAAGAAGGAGATAAATTGTGGTGTGCTGGGTTGCATTTTTCAAAAGCCATGGATATGATGAATTTTTCTGTACCAAGCACTATATAATGGATGTGGTCTGACCCATTCTATTGTATTTGATTTATCTGTTGTAATCTTTTATGATTTGTGTTTTACCCAGTTAACTCATAATGGGATTAGGTTTTATTGTTTTATTATTATTATTATTATTATTATTATTATTATTGGATATTTGATATTTTGAATGTTAAAAAGTTACAGAAACGTGACAGTAAAGAAAAGTACAAGTAATGGTTATCATACTGGTATTGGGTTGACAATTTATTACCACTGTGCTGCACGTGTTTTATCTCTTTCACGGGATTCATGTTCTACAATAGGCCAATTGAATTCACAAATGTAAGTCCTATGATCTTTTATAAATGAGAACATGAAAGGAGAACCTAATGACACGTGCAAGCAGACTTACGGATCATTGGAAATGTGTATGTGACGACGTCTATACTATATTATTAAAACGTATTATAAACATTGAGTAATTTTACTTTTTGATTTACTATATAGTAAATTGTATTTTGTTTATATTCCTTATATTTCCCAAAGAGATTTATCGAGAATATTTGTGCTCTGATTTACTGTGATACTTATTAAAGGAAACCTATCACATTTTCCCACACAGAAGTATTGGTTTGGCGCTTATCAGTCAATAAAAAGGTATCCTTTACGTGGCAATACAATGTGATAGTCATGAGAATCTAGCATAGAAGCCATATGCAAATCAGGCTTGAAGTGCACTTGGGGTGTGTCAATACAGTTTAACTGCTTCCTTCACACCCTTATTGCACTTCTAGCCTGATTTGAATGTGAATATTTTACTAGATTTCTCATAACCAGGGATGAGCACACTTGTTAAAATTTGGTTTGGTGGGTTTAGTCGGACTTTAGATAAAGTTCGGTTCTGGACCCGGACTTGATCTGAATCCCAATGGAAGTTACTGATTGGGCAGATCAGGTCTCCACCCACATACAGCCAGCCACAAGCAGAACACTTTCTGGGTGGTGGTGGGTGGGCTTTTTCCATTTTTCTTTGGTGCACACTACAACCTATAATACACTTGTTACCCCCAGGGTGAACCATTCAAACACTGCAAGCAGCTCACACTGGACTGATCACTGAGCGTAGTCAAGCACAGCGATGATCAAGAACGTGGTTAGAATATGTAAAGCTCCCATACTTTGAACTCTATTTTTTTTTTTTGTTTTTTTAGTAGAATCAGAAGCGAACTTGAAATGTTTACTTCTCTACTCATAACTAGCACATCCCATAGCTACTGAAACACAAATCGCCAAAGACATTAAAATAAATTGCAATTTTTTTTTATAAATACATCAATGCCAAAATGAAATCAACAGATGGTATCGGCCTCTTAAAAGATGATAATATAATATAATTATAGAGGACTAAGAAAACACTGAGATATTACACAGGCACTTTTCATCCATATTCATCAATGAACTGACTTCCAGAGATGATGCTAAAAGGCAAACATCACAGAGTTTGCGCTAATATAAATATTCACTTTATAGCGGTTGCCTTAAAATACATCCAAAACATAAACTACACTACATAAAACATTCCTTCAAAGTTGTCTTTGTATAAATAATTTCACAGTAAGGTCAAAACAGACAAGTTTAAAAGTCCATAGATTGGTAAGTGGAGCCCCAACCAGTGTCTACAACTATCTATTTGATCAATAATCCCCTTAGATCTAGCTTGACTATTGAGTGTGGTTCACATGTGGCACTGGTTAAAGACAATAAATTATAGTTAGCTACAGTATCAGCAGTCCCTGATTGCTTTCAATTGAAGAGGTTATGAACTCAATGGGCAAAAAAGCCACAGGGATAACACTGTCTATGAAGTGCTCAACATTCCATGCATATTGAACAAACAAGTCTGCAATAGTGATCTCCACTAGGCTCTGACATCCATCGCACTTACTTGCCATCTCACTTGTGTCCAGGTGAGTTACTGGTAACTGAGGATGGAGTCTGAAATCAGAGCTGCAAGCGGCCCTCACCAGCTCCGATGACTGCACATCTTACCCAATGAGGTCCAACTAATGTGTGGACTTGTTAACCGGAAACCTACTGTCTACTACTAGTGGTGAAAGTGAGTGGAAAATCAGAGATCTGCCTAAGGATGGAACCATTGCGGTGTGAAAATGCTGGTGCGAGCAGCCTGCAGCTCTAATTGCGGACTCCATCTTCAGTTACTGGTAACTCACCCGGATGCGAGATTGCAAGAAAGTGCGACTTTATTGTTCTATCAACATAGGTGTATGAGGGCTTATTTTTTCCTATGGTTTTAAATGACAGTATTCATTTTGCTTTAAACTGCACTAAAAAAATGGGAAAAAAAAATCCAAGTGGGATGAAATGGTGAAAACAATGCAATTCTGCCATTGTTTTTTGAGTTTTGTTTTTATGTTGTTCATTTTGTGACAGAAGGTGCACTGGAAACATAATTTTCTAGGTCTGTATGGATACGGCAATACTGAGAATGTATTGATTTTTTTTCTATTTAAGTGGTTAAATTAAAAACTGAATTTACTAAAAAAATAATTTATTTTGTGTTCCCTTGTAAAAACCCCATAACATTTTTTGATGAAACTGATAGAGAGAATATTTATTGTGCGGTAGCTGTTGTTTTTATTGATACAAAATTTTGGGTAAATACAATGTTTTGATTGCTCTTTATTGCAATTTTAGGGAGGTGTTTTCTATTTAAAAACATGTGATCCACCCAAATTTAAGGGGTTGGTCACATCACATTCTTTTGTAAGTGCACATTTCCTCACAAACAGACCATCAACTTCCTATGGCCAGTCCCTTTAAGTCATACTGTAGATACCGACAACTTTATTTTTTACCGGTATAGCCTTTGATCAAGCTCTAGAGGTGACGGCATAAGATTTGACAATCATTACTGGTCTCCTCTGGCATAAAATATAATTTAATTCACTAATAAGAAAAGAAAATAAGAAACAAACTTAGAGCTAAGAGCACCAACCCTTGCCGGCTTTCATGGCTGACCTACAACAGAAGTATAGGCTGTAAAACTCAACAAAAGCTACATTTACTATCCATATCAATTCTGAATTATGGAAATTAGCTGTGCAAAAACATTTCTAAATAACTATAAGGTTCTTCTTTCTAATGGTAATTATTTTACTTGTTTTTTATACTTTTATAAATTATTAGATCTAAAAGATCATAAATAACGAGGCTGAAAAGATTCTTTCACTTTTCTTTAGTCTCTACAAATAAGTCAATTAATATGCAAATTACTTGCAAAACAAAATTCTCTGCAGTTTATTCAAGGTAAGATGTTAATTACACATATTTTGTAAGACATATTGTCTGTTTATAGTCTGAAATTAAATTTTAAAGGCTAAAACTATCTATCTATCCATCTATTTATATTTAGTTTTGGGTTACCTGTAGATTTAAACTTACAGATTTCCAGATAGAACATGAATCATCATAAATAATAAATGACGGATAAAACAGATGGAACATTGTATCTTCATAATAAATGACAACACATACAACAACAAATATAAACAGCTCATTAATACTAGTCATTACAGATAATTAACAAGTGTGAGTATTGTGAGTGTGCGTCTATTTCTCGCGCTCTCCTTTCCAATATTGAGAACTGCAGCGAATCTACTCAAAACAAATGAAATTTGGGGGAAAGTTTGATAAAGCTGGCAAATTTGAATAAGTACTAATACAAACACTCAGTTTATGTTAGAAACTAATACACTATGCTATAGTGCGGGATCAATAAAGGTTGGTATTATAGCTGAATGACCTCTACCGTCCTGCTGCAATAGCAGAGATATAAGATAATGAAAGAGGTGGTCCACAGTTGCCACATCGATGTAAAGCTGTGACAGAAGGATTTTTCTAAATACCGTCTGTTGTTAATTCTGACTGTGAGTGTCGCTATCACTGTCCGCTCATTCCCATCATGTAATCCGGACTGCAGTGACCTCTGATGTACAGTGATGTTACGTCAACTTCAGGAATTGGAAGTTGACCCGACATCACCAAGGCGAGAACCAGTCTCCGTGAGTGACTGGGCTGTGAGCGGAGTTTCACCGCATGTCTCAGCTCTTTCGTGCTTTCTCTCCTTCACTGCAGTGCACTACAAGCAAGAGCGATGCTGGGCTGTGATGTGCGGTGAAACTCCGCCTATAGCCTAGTCACTCATTGAGACTGGGTCCCGCCTTGGTGATATCAGGTCAACTTCCAATTCCGGAAGTCGACGTGACATCACCGGAAATAAGAGGTCGTTGCAGCTTGGGGTCATGTGATGGGAAGTGAGAGGACAACAATATCGCTGCTCACAGGCACAATTGACAATAGAAGGTATTTTAGAAAAAGCCTTCTGTTTCAGCTTTACATCGATGTGGCTACTATGCTTTGTAGTGGACAACCTCTTTAAATGACCGTAGCATCTCACTTGTTAGTCAAAGAAAGGGGATCCATCACCACTTTCCTGGCCACAAATGCTAATTGAGTTTGCTCCATTCTAACCAGAGGAGAACACCTATAGGTATTTGTACTGACCTTTTTACGTATTTCTAAAATCAATATATCTTGATTAACAGGAAATTGAGAAAACCAGTTCACTATCATCTATGTCCCATGTGTGTTCTGGTGCATGGAAAAACATTAAAGGAAAATCCAGGTTCACAGAGTAAATCTTCTTTATTTAGTGAATCATATCAGCAAAGTTGTGAGGTTAAAACATGTCAAGATAACTACAGTTGCACAGTCCATGGTTGGGTGGTCAAAGACCAGCCTGGCTGTTGTCGCATTTTTGGTGTTTTCACCCTCAATCAGGATACCTTGATTAACTCCATTCAGGTCATGTGGCATACAAGTATGGCGCTGCAGGACATGCATCTCAGAGAATCGCCGTACCTGCAGATCAAATCATCATTAAGTGTCAGCTACATAAGATAGCTTACACCCTGCAGAAATGCCCACTGATCACAGGTGTTTAACTCCTCTATAACCCCTCTTTAATCCCTATAGCGACCATGGTATCAATTTACTTATAAGAGGGAAGGAGTACCCTCTTTCCTCTAACCAGCACAACGTGATTGCGCTCCTATTGATGGTCTCCATGGTGACCCTAGGCATAATAAGGGCCACAGAGTCACCCAGGTATGGTGGCAGTAAGGTCCTGACTTGAGCAGGAACTAACACTCCTCCTGCCTGTGACAGCTTTAATGCCCTGCAATGCAAAAGCATTACAAAGTATTAACCAATAATACTACCAAAAAAACCTTCAACTCGTCATCAAAAAAATGAAGCCCATATATTACTCTGTTAGCATAAATATAGAAAAATTATAGCTCAACATATGGTGATGTGAAAACTTTTTTCTTGCAAAAGAAAAGCATTTTTTAGTACATGATAGTAGCAAAATCTAAAAAACTACATAAATCTGGTATCTCTGTAATCGTACTAACACAAAGAATGAAGCTGTCTAATCACTTATACTGCCTGAGGAATGGCGCAAGAAATAAATAAAACCAATTCTTGATCTGCTGTTGATTTGTTCATTCATTCTCTCAAAAATTGCAGTAAGGCTTGGTTCATATTTAGATTGCAATCTTCACTGACTGCTTACACCGGGGATTACGTGTAAATATCTGAAATAAGTAAATCAGATACTGCATGTGTTGCTGGCTCCCGAGAGTTACCTGACCTGTTCTACCTCCCTTCTACCTTGTTCTGCCTGTTCCTCTCTCCGTTCATCTGCCCATTCCGGTCCCTGACTACCCGCTACTGTCTGCTGTGCACCCATCTCTGTCTGTCTGATCCCAGTCCTGACCTGTTTGTCTTCCACGCTTGTATGTTTCTTGGACTTCCTGGCATGTGACCGGTATCCTCGTTCCTGACTTCAGCTCTGTCTCTCCCCTCTGTTTCATACATGACTTCCCAGTGTCTGACCCTCGGCTATCACCTGACCACGATTTGATTATCCCTGTGCTATTGACGAGACTTTGTGCTGTTGACCCGGCTTACTACCTACTCTACTGCCCTCTTGTGGTTCGCCTGCTTACTGCACTCTGAAGCTACACTGCTTGTAGCTTCAGTGTCTCTCACAGTACAGCGTGACATAATAATATAAAATCTGAAACATTAAACAGGTTGGCCACTACTTTAACATTAATGGCTTGTTGGCCACTACTTTAACATTAATAGTGTGACGCCCTGGGAAAACCAGGTAATCACAGATAGGCCCCCGCAAAACACCTTCCCTCACCTAGGAAACACACAGCCGACCTGAAACCCTAGTCACCCCCCTTAGGGAAAGACAGACACACTAGTGGGCGGAACAAGGCGGTTGGACACACCAACCCAGGGGTCTAGACAGCCCGGGGCGGGAAAACAAGCAGGTTAGTTTGGAGTTCAAGTGGAGAGGAGTGTGGGCTGGAGCTAGGTGTAGCTCCAGCAGAGGAAGTTCTAGTTGCACGGTGCCAGGGTTGGAGACCTGGTGCCTTGGTTAGGAGGCAGATGGTGGTTTCCGTCAGCAGGAGACGGGAAGACGGCTTGGCAGAACCGAGGTGGACAGGGACAGGGTCGTAGCCCGCCGGTACCGACCTGGGGAACCGACCCGGAAACCATAGCACAAAGAAGGGTACTTGGACCCTGAAGCCAGGACCGGAAACCAGCGGCCTGGTTAATTAACCGATTGAGGCCAGGATTATAGGTCCTGTCGCACGCAAAGTCCCTCATAGAAGACAACAGCCCACCGATAGGGATAGGAGGCCACCGCCAGGGCCCATAGATCCAACGGGCCAGCGTCTGCGGGCACGGCTCCTTAGGCCACATCCAGCTAGGAGAAGACTCCTGAGTTCCAGACCAGGCAGTCGCAAAACAAGAAAAGTACTTCCCAATGCGAGGCAGAGCCCAATAATGTTTATAAAAGGCAATTTTTATTGTAGCAAAAATTCATAAAATCATTTAAAATACAAAACAACACACTAAATAGCACGGTGTGAGTCTCCCCAACAACTCATTATAATAAAATGGTATACCATAATGTTATATAATAACCCAAGAAAGAGAAGTGTACCCCTCAACCATTGGCCACAAGGACAGTACTGCACGTACAAAATTGGAGGATTATATTTTACAGATACAGTAAATTCCATAAATCAAAGGCATAAGCAAATATAGTATGCACAATATCACAATCTATATAAAGAAGCATACCGCAGCATAATAGAAGAGCATGCAGACAGTAATAACATGTAAAGTGGCAAACCCGAGGTTTAATAGGGAAGCAATAGGCATGGAAGGGTTAAAGCCTTATAAGTCCTGGCCAGGAACAATTATAGAAATGGTAATACCATACCAGAATCATTGCAAGTACTCCATGCACAGTGCAAGAGTAATTACCCCAACCAAGGGTCAGAGGAGGGAGAGGGGAAAAACCAAAAGCCCACAGGACTTTGTTTGACTCTCCCCCTGCTCATCATTATTACTGAGTTGTGGTTCCCCTCTCCCTCCTCTGACCCTTGGTTGGGGTAATTACTCTTGCACTGTGCATGGAGTACTTGCAATGATTCTGGTATGGTATTACCATCTCTATAATTGTTCCTGGCCAGGACTTATAGGGCTTTAACCCTTCCATGCCTATTGCTTCCCTATTATACCTCGGGTTTGCCACTTTACATGTTATTACTGTCTGCATGCTCTTCTATTATGCTGCGGTATGCTCCTATATATAGATTGTGATATTGTGCATATTATATTTGCTTATGCCTTTGATTTATGGTATTTACTGTATCTGTAAAATATAATCCTCCAATTTTGTACGTGCAGTACTGTCCTTGTGACCAATGGTTGAGGGGTACACTTCTCTTTCTTGGGTTAATATATAACATTATGGTATACCATTATATTATAATGAGTTGTTGGGGAGACTCACACCGTGCTATTTAGTGTGTTGTTTTGTATTTTAAATGATTTTATGAATTTTTGCTACAATAAAAATTGCCTTTTATAAACATTATTGGGCTCTGCCTCCCATTATGCAGTACTTTTCTTGTTTTGCTCTTGCCCCTTACTGCACGGGTGTGCATTGAGCCTATATATTATAACTAGATATTGGCTGTGCACCCCCTCTTCTTGTTATTCCAGACCAGGCAGTCCACCATACACAAAGTCAGTGCAGAGCAAAAGGACAGAGACCACCAGGGGGACTCCAATGCAACCGGCCATGGCGGCAGGCCACCAGCATCTTGGTTTACCAAAAGACTAGTGTGGTTTATTGACTATGAGTAATCAAACATCCCCTTGTTGTCGTTATACCCTGCACGAAGACACTGGGTCCCGGGGCAACCATCCCTACCCACGGAGGGGTTAACATCTAGCTGCCACTACATTTCCTCCGGGTGCCCACAACAGCAGTGGTGGTGTCTCACCTCACCACACACCGTGGGTGGCGTCATGAACGTAATACGGCCTTAAGCCCGTACATCTATGTCCACGTCCCCCTTTTTTATTCGGCATGTCTGCGAGACCCCGGGTCCGGAGACCCTTGAGACACCAACAGAAGGCCCAGATCCGAGCAGCGGCGGCTGCTGGCACGGGGGCGGCACAATAGCCTATCCTCAGGATAGGTTATCAATGTCTAATCAGCCGAGGTCCGACTTCCGTCACCGCTGCCGATCAGTTTTTTCTATGTCGGCGGCGCTTGCAGCAGACAGCCAGAAATGCTCAATTCCAGAGCTGGTCCATCAACTGATAGCAGCTGTGGCCAGGTACTGCACATCCACCTCCCATTCTAATCAATAAGAGACGGATGTGCAGTACCCAGCCGTGGCCACTATCAGAAGACGGAGCAGCTCTGGTAGTGAGCATTTAAGGCCGCATACTGCCACTGCCAAGACTGAGAACAGCTGATCAGTGGGGGTGCCGGGTGTCGTAACCCGGCCGATCAGACATTGACCACCTATTTTAAGAATAGGCTATCAATGTTAAAGTAGTGGCCAGCCTCTTTAAGTTCAAGAAATCCTTCTTTACATTATCCATTTTGTAAATTAATATGGGAATAATAAATTGCCATTTTCATGTTACCCAAAAAATGTTTCAATCTTTTGAGTACCTCCAATGATACATTAATTGGTACCAATAAAATACAACTTTTCCTTAAAACAAAACATGCCCTTACATAGCTATGCTGAAAAAAAAAGAAGAAAAAAGTAATCGCTCTTGGAAGCTAGAGGTGAAAAAAAGCGACTAATAATAGGAAAATTGGCCGTGCCAAGGAAGGGCTTAAGTGTTCTGTGAATCTCTGTCCTTTCAGACTCTGGACTATGCATTATAGAAGATATATTTGGAGATTTATTTATAAAGGCCAGAAACTACTGTATTCAGTATTTACAGTCACCTAACCATAACATTTATTTCTTAACTATATATTAATATACTATAACTATATTAATAAAAACTATAGTAAACCCATTGTAATCATTTGAATTTAAAGCGTAGCCGTTATTTAATTTTTTATTTTATAAATCAATAGTACACATGAAAATGAGCAACTTTGTAATTTATCCTATCAGACAAATCTGCTTCTGTCTCTGCCAGTATTGATCAGTCATTATCAAAGTTCTCAATTCTGGGGTAAAATCTGTATTCAGTGAAGACTTTGACATTACTGAGATTGGAGATGGCAGTTGGTGCTGATGAGATTCTATGTGGATAGAAGAGGAAGGAAAGGGTGGAGATCTGCCTTAAGCCACTCCCTCTGCCTATAGCTCCTCCCTTTGCCTCTAGCTCCTCTCTCTGCCTCTTAGGGTACCTTCACACTTTAGCGATGCAGCAGCGATCCGAACAGCGATCTGACCTGGTCAGGATCGCTGCTGCATCGCTACATGGTCGCTGGTGAGCTGTCAAACAGGCAGATCTCACCAGCGACCAGTGAACAGCCCCCAGCCAGCAGCGAAGTGCAAGCGACGCTGCGCTTGCACGGAGCCGGCGTCTGGAAGCTGCGGACACTGGTAACTAAGGTAAACATCGGGTATGGTTACCCGATGTTTACATTAGTTACCAGCGCACACCACTTAGCTGTGTGTGCAGGGAGCAGGGAGCCGCGCACACTGAGCGCTGGCTCCTTGCTCTCCTAGCTACAGTACACATCGGGTTAATTAACCCGATGTGTAATGCAGCTACATGTGCAGGGAGCAGGGAGCCGCGCACACTGAGCGCTGGCTCCTTGCTCTCCTAGCTACAGTACACATCAGGTTAATTAACCCGATGTGTAATGCAGCTACATGTGAGAGAGCCGGAGCCGGCAGCACAGGCAGCGTGAGAGCTGCGGAGGCTGGTAACTAAGGTAAATATCGGGTAACCACCTTGGTTACCCGATGTTTATCTTAGTTACCAGCCTCCGCAGCTGCCAGACGCCGGCTCCTGCTCCCTGCTCGCTTCATTTGTTGCCCTCTCGCTGTCACACACAGCGATCTGTGTGTCACAGTGGGAGAGCGCCTTTGAAGAAAACGAACCAGGGCTGTGTGTAACGAGCAGCGATCTTGCAGCAGGGGCCAGATCGCTGCTCAGTGTCACACACAGCGAGATCGCTAATGAGGTCACTGCTGCGTCACAAAAAGCGTGACTCAGCAGCGATCTCGGCAGCGATCTTGCTATGTGTGAAGCACCCCTTACTCTTCCCTCTCCCTCTCGCTCCTCCCTCTGCCTCTCGCTCCTCCATTTGCCTCTTGCTCCTCCCTCTGTCTCAAGCGCCTCCATTTGCCTCTAGCTCCTCCCTCTGCCTATAGCTTCTCCTTCTGCCTCTAACTCCTCCCTCCTCCCATCATCATAGAATCTCATCAGTAACAGCTCTCATCTCCTATCTCAGTAGTGGAAAGTCTTCACTGAATACAGATTTTACCTCAGAATTGAGAATTTTGATAATGACTGATCAATTCTGACAGAGAAAGAAGCAGATTTCTCTGATAAGATATATTACACAGTTGCTTATTTTCATGTGTACTATTGACTTATGAGATAAAAAGGAAAATGATGGTTATGCTTTAAAGCAGTGTTACTCAACTCCAGTCCTCAAGACCCACCAACAGATCATGTTTTCAGGTTTTTCTCAAGCCGGTTTCAGGATTTCCTTAATGTTGCACAGGTGATGGTGTACTGCCCCGCGGGCTCGGCTGCAACCGCCGAGCCGCTCGGATCCGTGCTCGTACGGTGGGTGGTGGCTCGAGCCTCTCATGGACCCGGGGGTCACGTCGCTCTGCAAAGGAGTTGGCAATACACACAGGGACTTGAGAGGGAGTTCCACGGCCGGGGCCGAGGCGGTTTGGTTTGGGATGTAAGTTCGTGACGCGATCCACGGATTGTGGTAAATGGATGGACACCACCGCTGCCGTTAACTAGGCCTCCCGGGGACGGTGTTGCGCACCTTGGTTTTGACCCCTTCGTGGGTAGGGGAGCGATGGTCCCGGGGGCCCGAGGGAGGTGCTGAGGTGGGGGAGCGGGTACATGCTGGGTGCTGATGCTGTGCGGTGCGGTGTGCGGCCCGAAGGCACTGGTGTACTCACTATGACACAATACACTGGAGTCTCTGGTAAACCAAACGGGGTGATGAACGGGGCCCGCAGCCTGATGCAGCTTCTTCCAGAATAGCTTGGTGGTTTCCTCCTTTCTCCTGCACCTCCTTGTATAAATGTTTTGATTCCTATGCCTAAGCAACTGTATTCCGCTCCCCGACTTGTATATGCCGTAGGAGCCCGTTTGCCCACAGACGCTGGCCCTTTGGGTCTCTATGCCTTGGGGGTGGCTTTACCCTGTATGGTTGGGCTGTTGTCTTCTAACGGGTCTTCTATGGGATAGGTCCTTAAGTCCAGTCCTCAATCAGTTGATTTGACTTGGCCCTGTTGGTTCAGGGCTTTGTACTGGGTCTGAGTACCCCTCCTGGTGCTCCGATTTCCAATCGGTTCCCCGGTTTGATACCGGCAGGCCACCGCCCAACCCCGGTCCCTATGGTTCCACCGGCTGTAATCCTAGCTCCAGCAGGTGGCCACCACCGTCTGCCTCCTTGCCAAAGGTGACTGGGCTCTGAACCAGCCACCGGAATGGTCTGTTGGAAGGCCAGGACACAGGTCTGCCCTTGAACTTGACTTCTCTCTACTCTGCACTACAACTTGTGTGTTTGTTTTCCCACCTCCAGACCTGTGAACTCCTCGGTGGGCGGAGCCAACTGCCTGGCTCTGCCCCCTGGTGTGGACATCAAACCTGGAGGGTGGTGACAAGGGTTTCTAGGTTGGCTGCTGTCACCTAATTGGGGAGAGAGGGTGTGTGTGTGTGACTACCTGGGACGACCTGACTAGTCCAGGGCGTCACAATGGAATTATCCCCTGTCTAATATCAAGGAAAACCTGAAAACATGATCCGTTGGTGAGTCTTGAGGACTGGAGTTCATAAACACTGCTTTAAAGGATGAGTACTCATCAAGGAGTGCAACACTACTCTGCTTCCTGACTTGCTTGGGGGCATTATGTTTCTGAAGATTGACCACACAGACTAGCAGTCTGACATAATGGAGATCTGAATTGCCCAACTTCTGATGTGACAAGCAGAGGTAGCTTTACAGCCTAAAAATAGCACTGAAAAAAAACCTGAAGTGGACTGGATCCGGCCACTTTCAGTGAAGCTCTTCCAAGCTGTATAGCGAACAGCTTAAGAGCACATGCTTCTTCAATATGAGACCGGCCAGTCTGAGGTGGCCAGTAACTTAGTCAGCGAGCAGAATACCATAGAAGTTAAAATCCCTCAGTTCTACCTATTAATTGCAGAATTTCGTTTTGATATTGATACTTTATAGTAGAGAATTAAATTTTCCTACTAATTTTATAGCTTGGCTATATACTATACTCTTTGCCTCACTCTTGTCTTATTTTGTATTTTGGTGATATCATGAATTGGGGGTCAAATAAGATTTGAAGTTCGGCACTCCTGGAGTTTTGACTGGTGCTTGGATTGGGTTCAACCCCATAATACAAAGTTCAAAGAATCTGGCACTCAGGTGTATTAAAATGAAACAAAAGAGCCCTTTAATAGGTTGCACCATGGGTAGTGTACAAATTACATTGAGCCTCACCGTCCTTTCTCAAAAATACACTGTCAGTGGTGCTTGTGGTGGACGACCCATAAGGCCCCCTTCACACGTCAGTGAAAAACACTGACGTTCTTCACTGACGTGTAAAACACGCACATGTCCCTCCGTGTTCCGTGATTCACGGCACACGTGGGTTGTCCATGTGCAATCCGTGATCCATGATCTGTGATCCCTTGATTGCATATGGACATTACTCACCTGCCTTCGTTCCTGCTCTCCATGGTGCTGAATTCCTCGGCTCTGCAGCATCCGCCGACTGATCTCTGCAGCTACTTTTGGGTCGGCTGTTCCTGTTTTCATGAACATTCATGAGCCGGGCAGGAGCTGCAGAGAGCGGAGGCTGCACAGCGAATCGCTGGAAAGGTTAGTTGAAAATGTTTATTATTTAATATGTCAGTGTTTTTCTGGTACGTGTTTCACAGATCACACAATAGTGTGGTCCGTAGGTCATCAGTGATGCCAGAAAAAAATGGACTTGTCTCCGTGCAGAATCACGGACACGCGTGTACGCTGCACGGAGACACGTTCAGTGAAAAATCACTGATGTGTGAGCAGACCCATTGATTATAATGTGTCTGCATATGTCAGTGATTCTGGTATGTATAAAAAAGCACATACGTACCAGAATCACTGACGTGTGAAGGGGGCCTAAGGCTGTGAGAGGTGCACCATATGGGGATCGCTGCTATGCTGATGAGGATATTGGGATGTCTGGGCATTGTGATAGATTGCTTTGGGCTATAGTTTTATTATTTTAATATGTCATTTTTAAGCATTTTGGTAAGCTTTTTTCTGTTATATGTTATTTCAGATGTAATAAAGTAACTTTTTTGGGATGTGCAGTGGTTTTGGTGTGGAGGCTTTTTCAGGGGGTATCTAATCTGTAGGCAGTCAGGTCTATCACCCCCGTTCTTCATTATTATACTTTTTCTTTGCTTTCGACTATATGTAACAAACAGCTAATTTCATGAACGAATGTAATTCAATTTCACACATACATAGTATTGTATCAGTACACTTTTTATATAATGACCTTGGATATATTTATTATTTTCATCTGTAAAATACATTTACAGAATTCACATTTCAACTGTATTCATAGAATCTCTTTCTGCTGCAAGGTATTTTATGTAATCTCGCCATCTCTATACAGACCAGTTGTTTTTCTAAAAGATCTACCATTTTATCCAACACGTCAAAACAGACTGACAGGGTTATCTCACACTAAGGCTTATTGCAATTTGTGGATGACATGCAGGTACACATCCCCTCCAGGAAGACACATCTGTGATGTCTAAAAGAATTACAAGGAAGCCGGCTGCATGCAATCACAAAATGGAAGGACCTTATATGAAGTCTGCAGAATAACCCGAGATATTTTTAGCAATAAGAACGAGGGTAACAGATAAAGGTCTCTTTGAGCCCAGAAAAGGAAAGATCCACAATCTCATCAAACGCACACAATATGATTTTACTCATTATTATTATTATTTTTTTACAAAAACCATAAAGGTTCTTGTAGGAAGAAAAAAAAATGCTTTTACTTATTCTATATTTTGTTTAGTTCCATTTTGGAAACATGCATACATATGCAAATGAGGCAGGAAGCAAGCAGACATTTGCATTTAAATATCTAGAAACGTACAGGAACTAAAAAGGCATCAAATTGCAAAAAAACAAAATTGCTCTTCTAATGATGCCAGTCTAATTTCCCTGGCTGCCTAATCATAAAAATAAGGAAATATTTTAGTAAAGGGCTCCACAACACTGTGCACTTGTAAATTTGTAGCTCTTTCACTTATTCCATACATAATTGTCCTCCAAACCCTTGTTGTGATAACTAGGATACCTGTGGCCTTCACCTACCTGTAATCCCGTCACATTAAACGATTAACCAGCGATCCCGAAAACGATGCTACCTGATAAGGATCGCTGGTAAGTCGCTGAGAGGTCGCTGTTGAGATGTCACACAGTCAGACCTTACCAACGATGCAGTAACGATGAGCGACCTCTATAGGAGGTCATTGTTAGGTGTCAAACACAGCGATGTGTCCTGCCCAGCAGGACATCACCTTTGAACAAAATGGTCCGGACCATTCAGCAACGACTAGCGATATCACAGCAGGGGCCTGATCACTGGTAGGTGTCACACATAACAAGATCGCTGGCAAGATCATTACTGCGTCACAGAAACGGTGATGCAGTAACGATCTCATTAGCGATCTCGTTGTGTGTGACGGGGCCTTAAGTGGCCTGCATGTCTATTACAGACCATCCTTAGAGAACGTGTCAGCATGATTTTGTAAAGTAAACTAAGGGTATGTGACCACGATCAGTGTTTGCAGCGTTTTGGATGTAGCGTGTTTTCGCTGCGTCCAAAATGCTGCGTTGTACAGTACAAGCACAGTGGATAGGATTTGTAGAAATCCCGGGCCCACTGTGCTTGTTTTTTCCGCAGCAAACACTGATCTATGGTGCGGCTTTCCAAGCTGCAGCATGTCAATTGTTTGCTGTGGATTCGCATGCGTCCTCCGTAGGGAGAACACAAGCAAGAGACCGCATCGCACTGAACCCTGACCACCTGCAGTCTCCTGCGCTCTCCTGCGGAGGAGATTCGCGGCCCCGCAGGTCAAGACCCGCTATGTCCAGGACTTAGTGAGTCCTCATCGTGGGCACATACCCTAATGGTGCTGTGATGCCAACAGAGAAAACCCCATCTATAAATTTATATCCTTATTAGTAATAATGATTAAAAATCTTTAAACCCCAAAAAACAAAGATAGTGTCAAACTAAAAATTTTGGCAATACTTCACTGGTCAAGGAACCCCAATGTCTGTATTTCTCCTAAAGGAGACTGATAATATATCAATTATTTCAAAGAAATAAGGCACTAGGGCAAGTTGAGGACATCTTTTAGACAAATACACCGTGTGCAGAATTATTAGGCAAGTTGTATTTTAGAGGATTTTTTTTTATTATTGATCAACAACTATGTTCTCAATCAACCCAAAAGACTCATAAATATCAAAGCTTAATATTTTTGGAAGTTGGAGTGGTTTTTTTAGATTTGGCTATCTTAGGAGGATATCTGTTTTTGCAGGTAATTATTACTGTGCAGAATTATTAGGCATCTTAATAGAAACCAAATATATTCCCATCTCACTTGTTTATTTTCACCAGGTAAACCAATATTACTGCACAAAATTTATAAATAAACATTTCTGACATGCAAAAACAAAACCCCAAAAAATTAGTGACCAATATAGCAAAATTTCTTTATGATGTCACTCAACAGCCTACCATCTATAGATTCTGTCAGTTGCTTGATCTGTTTACGATCAACATTGCGTGCAGCAGCCACCACAGCCTCCCAGATACTGTTCCGAGAGGTGTACTGTTTTCCCTCCCTGTGGATCTCACATTTTATGAGGGACCACAGGTTCTCTATGGGGTTCATATCAGGTGAACAAGGAGCCATGCCATTATTTTTTCATCTTTTAGTCCTTTACTGGCCAGCCACGTTGTGGAGTAGTTGGATGCATGTGATGGAGCATTGTTCTGCATGAAAATCATGTTTTTCTTGAATGATACCGACTTCTTTCTGTACCACTGCTTGAAGAAGCTGTCCTCCAGAAATTAGCAGTTGGTCTGGGAGTTGAGTTTCACTCCATCCTCAACCCGAAAAGATCCCACAAGTTCATCTTTGATGATACCAGCCCATACCAGTACCCCACCTCCACCTTGCTGGCGTCTCAGTTGGAGTGGAGCTCTTTGCCCTTTACTGATCCAGCCTCTGACCCATCCATCTGGCCCATCAAGAGTCACTCTCATTTCATCAGTCCATAAAACCTTTGAAAAATCAGTCTTAATATATTTCTTGGCCCAGTCTTGATATTTTATCTTATGTTTCTTGTTCAAAGGTGGTCGTTTTTCAGCCTTCCTTACCTTGGCCATGTCCCTGAGTATGGCACACCTTGTGCTTTTTGATACTCCAGTAATGTTGCAGCTCTGAAATATGGCCAAACTGGTGGCAAATGGAATCTTGGCAGATTCACGCTTGATTTTCCTCAATTCATGGGCAGTTATTTTGCGCCTCTTTTGCCCAACACGCTTCTTGCAACACTGTTGGCTATTTGCCATGAAACGTTTGATTGTTTGGTGATCACGCTCCAAAAGTTTGTCAATTTTTAGACTGCTGCATCCCTCTGCAAGACATCTCACAATTTTGGACTTTTCAGAACCTGTCAAATCTCTCTTCTGACCCATTTTGCCAAAGGAAAGGAAGATGCCTAATAAGCACACCTTATATAGGGTGTTGATGTCATTGCACCACACCCCTCCTCATTACAGTCATTACAGGGATGAACATCACCTGATTTACTTAATTGGTAGTTGGCTCTCAAGTCTACACAGCTTGGAGTAGGACAACATGTATAAAAAGTATCATGTGATCAAAATACTCATTTGCCTAATAATTCTGCACACAGTGTTGTTCAATGGTCACAGTGACCCACAATAATCCTAAACTGCTTTTCCCTGCCTAGCCATGGAGGTTGGAACCAGAAAATTCGATATGTTCTTTGTTGATAACTAAGAATATATAATATGGTTCTCGCAATTGGAAGATGAGACTAAATGCGTGTAAATCGGTGAGTGAGGCTCCGTTCACATTTCCACTTACACATCTTGTATTTCTGTTGCATTTTAGGAGCTAACAAACGGAATTCATGAGCAAAAGTAATCGATTCTTTCACTTTTCTAAATAGAAGCATAGGGATCCCAATGATTGATTATTATGGTGGTCTCCATTTGGCCCTTTTTTTAGAACAGTAAAAAAGTCCTTTCTCTTCCTTTAAAAAATGGAACCCACATAATTTAATTATATTCAATGGCTTTGATTTACATAACCAATGCAATGGATTACTTTTGCACATAAATTTAATTTGCCTGTTCCTAACATTGAACAGACAAACATAATGTGCCAAGAAATGCCTGATCTGATATTAGAGAAGCACTCCAATAAGTTTTTGGAGGACTTTTAGGTGTTTGGGCCAAATAACTTGCAAGAAAACTCTGCTACTGCCTATAAATACCAGTGACTGTGTGTTGTCCCTACCAATATTGTGCCCACTGTATCTGAAACTGAATCTTCTAAAATTGAACTTCTTGTGTTACTTTCCTCTGTTATCTAAACCTGATATTTCTATTTCCATAGTTGGTTCTATCATAAATTCAGGCAATATGCTCATGTTTTGAAACATTATTTGACTCAGATCTTACCTTTACTCCCTACATTCTCTCACTCCCTAACTCCTGTCACCTGCAGTTCAAAAACATCTCCAAAACCTGATTTTCTTGCCTGTACTACATCAACTCTCTATTAATCACCCTCTTACCTAAACTGTCTCCTCTCCAACCCATCCTTAAAGCAGCAGCCATTGCACTGATACCTCCACCCTACACCAGGCATTGCACTGATTACCCATCTGATTTTAGAATGCATCGAAAACTTATCACTCTCACGCACAAAGCTCTCCATTGGTTCTGTACCTTCCTACATCTCCCTCTGTCTACATTCCTACCCATGCTCTCTGATCTTCTAATTACCTAGGGCTAACATCCTCCATGATCCAATCCTCCCACTTCCATCTCCAGGACTTCTTTCATGCTGCACCAGTTCTGTGGAATGCAATACCATGGACAATCCAATTAACTCACAGAATCCACAGCTTTAAGCGTGCCCTACAAACACATTATTTTAGACAGGCCTGTCACTTCTCCTCACTAGTCTAACTGTTCCTTTTCCACCTTCCTAAATTTTTTTTAGAATCTGGTCCCTTCTATCACCTGTTTTAATACTTTTCATGTATGTAATAGCACTTTGTGTCTGAACTTCTACACATACTGGCTGATGTTTCATGTAGCTTTACTTGAATACCCTTATTTCTTAAGATGGCTTTACCGTCCCTTTACAAGCCCTTTTACCTTTTATGTTTCTACTATTTTCTTTTTGATTGCATATTAGAGAGCAGTGGCCTCGCTCCTCTTTCTAAATTGTAGAATTATGTGTTGTGTTACTCTGTGATGTCTCATATTGTTTGTACACATCCACTCTGAATTGTAAAGTGCTGCAGAATATTTTGGTGGAAAATAGAATTATTATTACTGTATTATCATTATTATCATATAAGGAGACTATTTAATCCAAATAATGTTATCATGACCAGTTCCTAAATTCTATGTAATTACCTGTGACGCAACACTTGTGATGAGCGCATTCAGACCAATCTGAGGTCTGACGCTCAATGAAAATCACCACAGACAAGGGGGACATTGGGGAAACAATAACAACAGTGAGCACTGGGACTAGTGAGAGGGTAGTTGGACACATCTTATCCTCATTTGTAGCTGTCCCTACTCTCCTAACCAGTCCCTATACAGTCTACGCAACTGTTGCCGAGCAGCACCTTGGATCCCTACGAGAACCCTATAGATGCCCTGGCTGATGAGAGGCGGGTGAGGTTTACTAGACCCACCACTGCACTAATAAGACAAGAGGGTAGGAGAGACAAAAAAGGGATAAACTTCCAAAATGGAGAGGAAATGACTTCAAAAGAATCCATAGCAGATCTTTCCACCAAATCGGCTTTCATACAAATAGCTTAGTATAGTCAGCAAAGCTTGCTGGGAAACATAACTATTTAAACACAAGGGGGTTTGGCTTCAAAGCAGGTGCAGCTGACCTCAACTGCAGGAGAGCTGCAAACAGAAAAACTGGCATTAACTACTTCAGTGTCAAAGGAAACGACAAACATTTAAATGCAGAGTCACATACAGAGATAAGGGGCTGAATTCTTCAAGCTGCCACTAGTCTCCAAAAACAGGGAGATGACTGTGACATTACCTCATGGATTGTTAAAATAATGATATTTTAAAATGATAATTATTCTTACAATTTTATACAAATTTAATAATCTTCTAATTAGTATACCCCTGAGCTGGTTAAATAAACTTCAATCTGTCATGTCAAAATTAGTATGGTACAAAAATAAATCAAGAATTGCAAAAATGACCCTTTACAAAAACAACTATAATGGTGGTCTTAGTTTCCCTAATTAATATAACTAAATATTATTTGGCCATGTCAATCAAATTAAGCCAGCCCTGGTTTGGAAGCCAAAACCTATCTAACTGGTTTAATATATAATCCTATTTTATCAATGTTTCACCATTCCCATCCTTAATTCTAACAAATGTTTTAAACAATATACAAATAACCAATCCAACTTACCATACCTTAAAAAATACTATTATAGCATGGAAGACACTTCTCAAAAATATCAAACGTATATAACAAAACTCCCAAATAATAGATAAAATCTCCATGTCGGTCTTGGAAATAGCAATTCCCAATTTATCTCTAAAGACATGCAAGAGAAAAGATATCGAGAACATAATCAACAGCAACAAATATACACCTATTACATCCTTTTCTCACCTAAAAGAAAAGTTTAAATTATCTGACCTTGAAATTCCAAATCTTCTAGTTAACAAATCTCTTAAAAAATATATAAATGCCCTCTACTTTACACAAAGAATTCTCAACTCCAATAAACAACTATAAAAATAATCACATATGGAAGCTTAGGGTAATATACAACATACTCAACAAACATACAGAACTGGAAAAGAAAAAAACATATAGTCAGTTGGGAGAGAGACTTAAGGCTACACCTCACTAAGCGACATTGCCGCTGAGTCACGTTTTTTGTGACGCAACAGCGATGTTGCTAGCGATGTCGCTGTGTGTGACATCCAGCAACGACCTGGCCCCTGCTGTGAGGTCGCCGGTCGATGCTGAATGTCCTGGACCATTTTCTTCAAAGGCGAAGTCCCAATGACAGCAGAGATTGTTATACAGGTCGCTACTACGAGCTGTATCATTACTGAGTCGTTGGGAAGGTCTGACTGTGTGAAATCTCCCCAGCGACCTCCTAGCGACTTTCCAGCGATCCTTATCAGATCGCATCATTTTCGGGATCTCTGGTAAGTTGCTAAATGTGACGGGGGCTTTACAAACAACCTTCACAACTGATGAGTGGAAATCAGCACTTAAATATTCTTATTCATGATGAGTGAGCATTACCATGCGTGGGTGCTTGGCACTCGAAATGAGCAGGTCAGACACTTGGATGGTCTCGACTGATGTACAGTGTATAAATTGAATGGGAAACTTGAACATTTTTCCAGAAGATATTATAGAAAGATGCTTTAGTTTCCCATTAACTTCCATTATACTCGGTAGACGAGTTGAGCTCGTCCAAGTGTCCGACCTGCTTGACTCGAGCATGGTAGTGCTTGCTCATCACTAATCATCATCTACTTCCTCAGCTTGTACCTCACTTCATGAGACCTATTATAAAATATTCACCAGATAGTAGTTTACCCTATCTAGATTACACTTAGCTTTTCCCAAACATTCAGATATATGGTGGAGAAATTGTAGAGATGAACGTAACCTTTTACATATATTTTGGCAGTGTTCAGAATTAAAGAACATTTGGGAAGAAATTTCTACATTAATTAAAAAAAATCCCAAACCAATGATCAATTAACACCTCATCTAGGAATACTTTCTTTAGGTATAAAAGTAGTAAAGGTTATTCCAGCTCACCCAATCCTGAGGAGCTCATCCAAATCAGACAGTGCAAGGACATGCTGTGGTTTGCAAAGCTCTCACATGGACAAAAGGGAAAGGATATCCAGCAAGCTCATCCCTACATCTTCATAAAGAACAATTCTTTATTTAATTCATATTAAAAATTCATCAGTGGGATTAATCCATGAAAAAATCCTACAGATATATCCAGGATGCGTTTCGGACTCTAAGTCCTTAGTCTATCTCTTTAGTATATTTACCAAAGATAAAAAAAAACCCCTAAAATCCAAAATTTTACTAGTAGCCAAATTATTATTGGGCCAAAGTGTAAACAAAAAGATCCCAACAGTATCTGCATTGATTGATAAGGTATCCACCCATAATATCTATGAACATAATAATTTTCTAAAGCATTATTCCTTTGAAAAATATTTGGGAATATCGTCCTTTTTATTTAAACCATTTACACCCCAACAAAATCATTTGACCCTACTTCAGTTAGTTAAGCAATCACCTATCCATAGAAAATTAACCCTAATTTCTAATATGTTGTATTATTCTTTATATTGTTTTATTGTTGAGATACAGTCATATGAAAAAGTTTGGGCACCCCTATTAATGTTAACCTTTTTTCTTTATAACAATTTGGGTTTTTGCAACAGATATTTCAGTTTCATATATCTAATAACTGATGGACTGAGTAATATTTCTGGATTGAAATGAGGTTTATTGTACTAACAGAAAATGTGCAATCCACATTTAAACAAAATTTGACCGGTGCAAAAGTATGGGCACCTCAACATAAAAGTGACATTAATATTTTGTAGATTCTCCTTTTGCAAAAATAACAGCCTCTAGTCATTTCCTGTAGCTTTTAATGAGTTCCTGGATCCTGGATGAAGGTATATTTGACCATTCCTGTTTACAAAACAATTCCAGTTGAGTTAAGTTTGATGGTCGCCGAGCATGGACAGCCGCTTCAAATCATCCCACAGATGTTCAATGATATTCAGGTCTGGGGACTGGGATGTCCAATCCAGAACATTGTAATTGTTCCTCTGCATGAATGCCTGAGTAGATTTGGAGCGGTGTTTTGGATCATTGTCTTGCTGAAATATCCATCCCCTGCGTAACTTCAACTTCGTCACTGAATCTTGCACATTATTGTCAAGAATCTGGTGATACTGAGTTGAATCCATGCGACCCTCAGCTTTAACATGATTCCCGGTGCCGGCATTGACCACACAGCCCCAAAGCATGATGGAACCTCCACCAAACTTTACTGTGGGTAGCAAGTGCATTTCTTGGAATGCCGTGTTTTTTGCCTCCATGCATAATGCCTTTTTTTATGACCAAACAACTCAATCTTTGTTTCATCAGTCCACAGAACCTTCTTCCAATATGTAACTGGCTTGTCCAAATGTGCTTTTGCATACCTCAGGCAACTCTGTTTGTGGCGTGCTTGCAGAAACGGCTTCTTTCGCATCACTCTCCCATACAGCTTCTCCTTGTGCAACGTGCGCTGTATTGTTGACCGATACATATTGACACCATCTGCAGCAAGATGAAGCTGCAGGTCTTTGGAGGTGGTCTGTGGATTGTCCTTGACTGTTCTCACCATTCCTCTTCTCTGCCTTTCTGATATTTTTCTTGGCCTGCCACTTCTGGGCTTAACAAGAACTGTACCTGTGTTCTTCCATTTCCTTACTATGTTCCTCACAGTGGAAACTGACAGTTTAAATCTCTGAGACAACTTTTTGTATCCTTCCCCTGAACAACTATGCTGAATAATCTTTGTTTTCAGATCATTTGAGAGTTGTTTTGAGGAGCCCATGATGCCACTCTTCATAGGAGATTCAAATAGGAGAACAACTTGCAAGTGGCCACCTTAAATACTTTTTCTCATGATTGGATATACCTGCCTATGAAGTTCAAAGTTCAATGAGGTTACAAAACCAATTTAGTGCTTTAATAAGTCAGTAAAAAGTAGTTAGGAGTGTTCAAATCAAGAAATGGATAAGGGTGCCCATACTTTTGCACCGGTCAAATTTTGTTTAAATGTGGATTGCACATTTTCTGTTAGTACAATAAACCTCATTTCAATCCAGAAATATTACTCAGTCCATCAGTTATTAGATATATGAAACTGAAATAGCTCTTGCAAAAACCCAAATTGATCTGAAGAAAAAAGGTTAACATTAATAGGGGTGCCCAAACTTTTTCATATGACTATATATAGTCTACAAGTTTGGAACAACTAATTGTGTATAGGCCCCGTTTCCATGCAACGACGTATCTAACGATATATCATCGGGGTCACGGATTTCGTGACGCACATCCGGCATCGTTAGCGACGTTGTTGCGTGGGACACCAACGAGCGGCCGTTAAAGATGGAAAATACTCACCAAATCGTCCATCGTTGACACGTCATTCATTTTCAAAAATTCGTTGATTGTTGAGGACGCAGGTTGATCGTCGTTCCCGAGGCAGCACACATCACTGTTACATCTCGTGGCTCTCCTGAGGCAAGGACTGAGGCAGTCTCCCATTCCTTGCCTGCCACGAGCACTCCTGCTCAGCAGCGCCGAAGGTCTGCCAGACTGCGCAGTGTGCAGGAGATACCTTCTCAGAGAGGCAGCAGAAGGGTGACACCTAGTGGTTCTCCTGTTACAAGGAGTGAAGCGGTCTCCCATTCCTGGCCTGCCGCAGACTCTCCTGCTCAGCGGCCCCGAAGGTCTGCGAGGCTACGCAATGTGCAGAGGTTTACTGCTCAGGGAAGCAGTGAGATTCCCGTTATCTCTGCACATTGTGAGACCGAGGATCCCGCCTCTATTTCCCAGAGGCAGGAGGGTGAGCATGTGCAATGCGTGGTGGGTCCTGATTCGCTCACTGACGTCACACGGCTTGATGACAAGGCTGGTGACGTGGTGAATCCTGACTGGCCAGGCTGGGACGTCGTGGACCCTGATTGGGTCAAGTCCGTCATCTCCGCCTCGCGCCCGCCCTCGGGTGGAGCTGCACCTCCTTAAAAGCTCCCCCTGCCATCATGGCGGCGCGCGACCGTCCTTCTATGTTTGGATGTCTGGCAGCGTGCTGCCACGCCACTGCTCAGGCATTACTGTCTCTTGTGGGCTTGGCCCTTGCTGCTCCGGCAGTACCTCGTTTGCAGGCCGTGTTCCTGCCTTGCTGCTCCGGCAGTACCCCCGTCAACAGGCCGTGTTCCTGTCCCAGGTGAGCTCCTCAAGTCTCCATTGGACTCACCTGGTTATTGAAAGCACACGTGCGTGGGCACCTCTGTGCTTCCCCGTGCAACAGGTACACCGAGCCGTGAGATCTGTACCATACAACCCTCAGGGGTTAGGGCAGATCGGTGTACATAGATCGTCTGTGACATTCCAGACGATCGCTAGCAGCAACCCGCTCACTCTTCACCCACCATAGCGGCGGTCCCTTACACCGCACAGTGGACCTTGACCGGCGGAAGCAGTCCATTTCCCATCTTGGCACGCTTCCCCGGGTCCCCCTCGTAACATTACGGTCGCGCCAAAGGTCTGGCTATGGCTGAAGAGCAGCAGCAGTTGCTGCGTTATGTGCAGCAGTTGGAGTCACGATTGGCAGCAGTGGAGCAGTCTTCCTCCGATAAGACTACTCTGACGACAGTCGCCACCCAGGCGGCTACCCAGGCTGTGCTATTGGGCGGAAGGTCTCCTCGCCTTGCGCTTCCAGAGCGCTTTAGCGGCAACAGCTCTGAGTGCCGTGGGTTTATAAACCAGGTTACCACCTACTTAGAGCTGTCCGCGACTCTTTACGCTACCGAGAAGGCGAAGGTAGCCTTCGTCCAGTCCCTGCTCACAGGGAGAGCGCTGAAGTGGTCCACGCCGTTGTGGGAGCGCGGAGATCGTGTGGTGAATAACTTAGCAGCTTATCTTGGGGCCATGAGAATGGTGTTCCTCGGGCCTCAAGTCACCCACGATTCCGCGCTGCGCCTCCTACGACTTCGGCAAGGGTCTGCTTCAGTCGGGGACTTTGCTGTACACTTTAGGACACTGGCCGCAGAGCTGGACTGGCCGGATAAGGTCCTTGTCCCTGTGTTTTGGGAGGGCCTGGCAGGGTTTGTCAAAGACGCACTGGCCACACGTGAGGTGCCTGCCACTTTAGAGTCCTTGATTCAGGTTGCCTCTCGCATAGACATCCGCCAGGCGGAGCGAAGGCTCGAGGTCTCTTCAGCACCCACGTCTTCTCGGCCTAAAAAGCGTCTGACTCCCGTCTTCCATCAGACAGGTCCCCCAGCCAGTCCTGTAGGCGACTCCGTGGAGTCAATGGAAGTGTCCAAGGTGGCCTCCTCTGCCCCAGGTTCTCGGTCTTGTGTCATCTGCTTTTTCTGTGGGCAGAGGGGACACATAGCTACCCTATGTCCCAAACCGTCGGGAAAAGACAGCGTCTAGTTTCTATCAGAGGGGGGACTCTAGACGCTACTTCTCCCTCTAGGTTGACTATCAGCGCCCAGTTGCAGTTCGGCACTACTCTCTTCTCTGCCCTGGCTTGCTTGGACTCAGGCGCTGAAGGCAATTTCATCTCGACCTCCCTGGCAACCCGATACTCAGTTCCCCTGGTTCTGTTGCCCAAGCCACTCAGGGTCCGGGTAGTCGACGGGTCCATACTACTCGATCCTATCACCCAGATCACCATCCCTCTCAGGATGGATGTACCACCGGGACACCATGAGCAGGTGTCCTTCCTGGTGCTTCCAGGGGGGACGGATGAGATCCTACTGGGTCTTCCCTGGTTGAGACAGCATGCTCCTATACTCAACTGGGCAACAGGGGAGATCTCATCCTGGGCAGGATCCTGTAGAGAGTACCTCGTGACTACCGAACCACCCGCTACCATTAGGTCGGTTGGGTCCTCAGGGAATACTGAGGGGCCGGGTTTACCGACACCTTATGAGGCCTACAGGGATGTCTTTTCCAAAAGGGCCGCAGATACTCTTCCTCCCCACCGGCCATATGATTGCCGAATAGACCTGAAGCCAGGCTCCGAGCCCCCTAGGGGCAGAGTGTATCCACTCTCTGCTCCAGAGACGGAGGCTATGTCCAAATATATTCAGGACAGCCTGGCGAAGGGGTTCATTCGCAAGTCTATTTCACCGGCTGGTGCAGGGTTCTTTTTTGTGCAGAAGAAGGAAGGGGATCTGCGCCCCTGTATCGATTACAGGGGATTAAATGCAATCACAATCAAGAACAAATACCCTTTGCCCCTCATTACTGAGCTATTTGATCGATTCCGCGGGGCAAAGGTCTTCACAAAGCTGGATCTACGCGGGGCGTATAATCTAGTGCGAGTCCGAAAGGGCGATGAGTGGAAGACCGCCTTTAACACCAGGGACGGTCACTACGAGTATCTAGTAATGCCCTTCGGACTCTGCAATGCCCCCGCCGTATTTCAAGACTTTGTGAATGACATTTTCCGGGATTTGTATCTTTCCGTGGTTGCATACCTGGATGACATTCTTATCTTCTCCCCCGATCTTACCACCCATCGGAGGGATGTCATCCGAGTACTTAAGAGGCTCCGCACCCATTCGTTATATGCTAAGCTGGAAAAGTGCGTTTTTGAACAGGAATCCTTGCCGTTCCTGGGGTACATAGTGTCCAGTCAGGGGTTAGCAATGGATCCGGGGAAGTTGGAGACAGTGATGAACTGGCCTGAGCCCCGCTCGCTGAAGGCGATCCAGCGATTCTTGGGGTTTATCAATTATTATCGCCAGTTCATTCCCAACTTCTCGACGGTGGCAGCACCCATCATTGCCCTTACCCGCAAGGGCGCTAATCCCAAAGCATGGACACGGGAAACGGTAGAGGCATTTCACACTCTCAAAACTCACTTCTCCAGAGCTCCCATCCTTCATCGTCCAGACATCTCCAAACCCTTCCTACTGGAGGTAGACGCCTCTTCGGTCGGTGCAGGTGCAGTCCTGTACCAGAAAAATGAACGAGGAAGGAAACATCCGTGTTTCTTTTTCTCCAAGACCTTTTCTCTGGCCGAGAGGAACTACTCCATAGGGGATAGGGAGTTACTGGCGATGAAACTAGCATTCCAGGAATGGCGGCATCTCCTGGAGGGTGCGAAGCATCCATTTGAGGTTTTTTCTGACCACAAAAACCTCACATACCTCCAGACAGCACAACGCCTGAACCCAAGGCAGGCCCGTTGGTCTTTATTCTTCTCCCGGTTCCGCTTTATTATCCGCCACCTGGCCGGTGAGAAGAACGTACGGGCCGATGCCTTGTCACGTTGTATGGTTGTGTTGGAGGAGGACGAGGAGGAGCCTCGTCTTATACTACCCCCGGACAGCTTGAGGATGGTCACTCCCACTTCTTTGGACCAGGTGCCACCTGGCAAAACTCTCGTTCCCCCTGAACTACGGAACGAGGTGCTATCGTGGGCCCATGCCTCCAAGGTCGGGGGTCACTTCGGGGTCAAAAGGACCAGAGACCTGGTGACCAGGCATTATTGGTGGCCGAGACTACCCCAGGACATACAGGAATATGTGGGAGCCTGTATGTCGTGTGCTCGGAATAAGCCGTCCCGGCAGAGACCGGCAGGTCTTCTTCACCCACTGCCAGTGCCAGATCGTCCCTGGGAAGTGGTAGGGATGGACTTCCTGGGAGATCTGCCCAAGTCAGCAGGGCACAGGGTCGTATGGGTCATCACGGACCACTTCTCTAAAATGGTCCACTTGGTGCCTCTCCCACGACTCCCGACGTCACGTGCTCTCGCCACCTTGTTCATTCGGCATGTATTTAGGTTGCATGGCATGCCTGACAAGGTGGTGAGCGACCGGGGTCCCCAGTTCGCGTCTCGCTTCTGGAGAGAGCTCTGTAAGCTCCTGCAGATAGAGCTGAACATCTCCTCCGCATACCATCCCGAGACCAATGGACTAGTGGAGAGGACTAATCAGACCTTGGTAACTTACCTCCGCCATTTTATATCCGCGCACCACGACAACTGGGCTAACCTCCTTCCTTGGGCCGAATTTGCCATTAACAATTCGGTCCATGAATCCTCTGGCCAGACTCCGTTCCTACTCAATAACGGACAACATCCCAGAATCCTGGTTCCGATGCCCATTACGTCACCCGATACTAGAGTGGAGGATTGGGCGACCAAGGCCCGGGAGATCTGGGATGACACCCAAGAGGCTCTTAAAAGGGCCAAAGACCGGATGGTGACAACGGCTGATGTTCGCCGCCGCCCTGCACCATCCTTCGCCCCTGGTGACCTAGTATGGCTGTCCTCTAAGAATGTTAACCTATGGGTACAGGCAGCCAAATTCGCCCCTAGGTATCTGGGTCCGTTTAAAGTACTACAGCAGGTAAACCCAGTGGCATATCGACTGCAGCTCCCTCCACGCTGGGCTATAGCCAACACCTTTCACGTGTCCCTCCTGAAACCCGTACGACTTAATAAATTCTCGGGGTCCCTGCCGGCTCAAACCGACTCCCCGTCCGACGACCCTGAGGTGGCAAAACTTGTGGAGACAAAAGTCATACAGGGTAAGAGGTACTACCTCGTGGAGTGGGCCAGCCGTGGTCCGGAGCATAGATCCTGGGAGTTGGAGGATCATATCTGTGCCCCGGGTTTGATAGCGGCCTTCGAGCACGGACAGGGGGGGGGGCCTAGACGGGGGCGTAATGTTACATCTCGTGGCTCTCCTGAGGCAAGGACTGAGGCAGTCTCCCATTCCTTGCCTGCCACGAGCACTCCTGCTCAGCAGCGCCGAAGGTCTGCCAGACTGCGCAGTGTGCAGGAGATACCTTCTCAGAGAGGCAGCAGAAGGGTGACACCTAGTGGTTCTCCTGTTACAAGGAGTGAAGCGGTCTCCCATTCCTGGCCTGCCGCAGACTCTCCTGCTCAGCGGCCCCGAAGGTCTGCGAGGCTGCGCAATGTGCAGAGGTTTACTGCTCAGGGAAGCAGTGAGATTCCCGTTATCTCTGCACATTGTGAGACCGAGGATCCCGCCTCTATTTCCCAGAGGCAGGAGGGTGAGCATGTGCAATGCGTGGTGGGTCCTGATTCGCTCACTGACGTCACACGGCTTGATGACAAGGCTGGTGACGTGGTGAATCCTGACTGGCCAGGCTGGGACGTCGTGGACCCTGATTGGGTCAAGTCCGTCATCTCCGCCTCGCGCCCGCCCTCGGGTGGAGCTGCACCTCCTTAAAAGCTCCCCCTGCCATCATGGCGGCGCGCGACCGTCCTTCTATGTTTGGATGTCTGGCAGCGTGCTGCCACGCCACTGCTCAGGCATTACTGTCTCTTGTGGGCTTGGCCCTTGCTGCTCCGGCAGTACCTCGTTTGCAGGCCGTGTTCCTGCCTTGCTGCTCCGGCAGTACCCCCGTCAACAGGCCGTGTTCCTGTCCCAGGTGAGCTCCTCAAGTCTCCATTGGACTCACCTGGTTATTGAAAGCACACGTGCGTGGGCACCTCTGTGCTACCCTCGTGCCATATTCTCGTGACTTCCACTGGCACACGTGCGTGGGCACCTCTGTGCTTCCCCGTGCAACAGGTACACCGAGCCGTGAGATCTGTGCCATACAACCCTCAGGGGTTAGGGCAGATCGGTGTACATAGATCGTCTGTGACATTCCAGACGATCGCTAGCAGCAACCCGCTCACTCTTCACCCACCATAGCGGCGGTCCCTTACACCGCACAGTGGACCTTGACCGGCGGAAGCAGTCCATTTCCCATCTTGGCACGCTTCCCCGGGTCCCCCTCGTAACACATCGCTATGCGTGACACCTCGGGAATGACGAACTACAGCTTACCTGTGACCGCCGGCAATGGGGAAGGAAGGAGGTGGGCGGGATGTTACGGCCGCTCATCTCCGCCCCTCCGCTTCTATTGGGCAGCCGCTTAGTAACGCCGCTGTGACGCCGCACAAATTGCCCCCTTAGAAAGGAGGCGGTTCGCCGCCCACAGTGATATCGCTAGGCAGGTAAGTCCGTGTGACAGCTCCTAACGATATTGTGTGCCACGTGCAGCGATTTGCCCGTGACGCACAAACGACGAGGGCGGGTACACTCGCTAGCGATATTGCTAGCAATATCGCTGCGTGTAAAGCCCCCTTTACTCTTAGCCAACCAGTTTATGCATTCCCTTTCCCCCAACCTTTCCACCATTCAGCCCCCCAATACCTTACATTTTATGTTCCCCCTCCCCCCTCCACTCTTCCATTAATTTTTACTTTGTTATGAAATCTTAAATAAAAATTATTTGAAAGATAAATTCTATTTAATGTTTTGGGCTAACCATTTATATGAAAGTTATCGATAATGCCTAATGATAGAAATCACTATTTGTAAGCCCTACGTAGCCCAGCAATCCATGGAGAACAGGTGGATCAGTATTATACTGTGAATGCAGATTATTAATTTTGAAAGAAGAATTATTGAAGATTTCTTAATCAATAATACATCTTTGTTAAAGTCGTTAGTAAGAAGTGAGGTGAGACATCATCCACAGTCATGACGTTCGCAATTTTCTCATGTTTTAGATACATTTCTTCAATAACGAGTTGTCAGAAAGTGTCTGTACAACAACCATTAATTATTATCTACAGCTTTGCCCCTAGCTACCGTCTATTGGGAACTTGGATAGCTTTTCATTATATAAGCCGCACATCCACTGGCACAATCAATAGAATAGGCAAAGACAGAAAATCACTTCATTGCTATGCAGATCGTGTACGAGAAGATTTTGGAGCTATTTTGCATGGTTTTTTATACCAGACAAAATTGTGGAAATACGAGGATGGAAAATGTATGTTGATGAGAACTTGTCGTAATTACAGGATGGTAGATCAAGATCGTTTAGGAACATGAAATCTGGAAGGGTAAGGCAGTGAAAAAATGGAAGATGATTATTATCTCAAATTATTATTGTTCACAGAATGAAGTGCTGCAAATTGTATTTTTATATCTACAGACAGGAGTATTTACAGTATAAAACCTCCATATAGATTTGATGTGTCGGACAAATGATGGTCAACTTTTGTCTCTCTTCATACACAGCTTAGCCAAGGGCTGTGTCCTTTATGAGAAAGCCTCTGCGAGAATCCTCTAGCTGCAGCAAACCTCTTCAAGCGCAAAGCATCGGCTATTAGAATTTCAGTTTTCCAGATCCTTGTCTCTCTCATCATCATCTGTTAAGGTATAATCATGAGCCCTGAATTCTTATTGATCTGTTAGCCGATAACTTTGGGTTTGGCTGACTTTAGTCTAATGTTTATAGGGTCTTAAGGAATCTATTACATTGGATAATGTCATTAACCTATGCCATTAACCTACAGATAGTGAAGAGCCGAATGTCACTCAGAGTACTGGACGAGCTTACAACTGTCGTTTACTGTGCTATGAGTAATGAAGGAAACCATTCCAGCTGAAATCTGACTGAAATCTGACAACTCCTTGAAGAAGAAAAGTTAGTTTTTTCCTAGTATTCAAATTGTCTCTCCAGTAAAGGAGACAAACTCTAGCACAGCGCCACCTATTGGAAGTAGCGATCCTAAAAGTCACAAGTGGATTTTTGACAATCCTTTGCAATATGACTCAGGATATATAAGCCAGATCAGAATCCCAATTTGCAGACACGGTGTTTCGGGGTGCTTGCCCCTCGTCAGTGCAAAGTATGGGGGTGTCTGATCTGGCTCATGAGAAAGCTATGTGGGGACCACGGGGGAACACTATTCTCCTTAAGGAGACTTTGCAAGCCAGTCTGGCTGCCAGGTAAGGGGACTTATAGCTGCAATGCCCCTAAAATTCCACGGGGGAACACTATTCTCCTTAAGGAGACTTTGCAAGCCAGTCTGGCTGCCAGGTAAGGGGACTTATAGCTGCAATGCCCCTCTGGGAAATATTCAAATTGTCTCTCCAGTAAAGGAGACAAACTCTAGCACAGCGCCACCTATTGGAAGTAGCGATCCTAAAAGTCACAAGTGGATTTTTGACAATCCTTTGCAATATGACTCAGGATATATAAGCCAGATCAGAATCCCAATTTGCAGACACGGTGTTTCGGGGTGCTTGCCCCTCGTCAGTGCAAAGTATGGGGGTGTCTGATCTGGCTCATGAGAAAGCTATGTGGGGACCACGGGGGAACACTATTCTCCTTAAGGAGACTTTGCAAGCCAGTCTGGCTGCCAGGTAAGGGGACTTATAGCTGCAATGCCCCTAAAATTCCACGGGGGAACACTATTCTCCTTAAGGAGACTTTGCAAGCCAGTCTGGCTGCCAGGTAAGGGGACTTATAGCTGCAATGCCCCTCTGGGAAATATTCAAATTGTCTCTCCAGTAAAGGAGACAAACTCTAGCACAGCGCCACCTATTGGAAGTAGCGATCCTAAAAGTCACAAGTGGATTTTTGACAATCCTTTGCAATATGACTCAGGATATATAAGCCAGATCAGAATCCCAATTTGCAGACACGGTGTTTCGGGGTGCTTGCCCCTCGTCAGTGCAAAGTATGGGGGTGTCTGATCTGGCTCATGAGAAAGCTATGTGGGGACCACGGGGGAACACTATTCTCCTTAAGGAGACTTTGCAAGCCAGTCTGGCTGCCAGGTAAGGGGACTTATAGCTGCAATGCCCCTAAAATTCCACGGGGGAACACTATTCTCCTTAAGGAGACTTTGCAAGCCAGTCTGGCTGCCAGGTAAGGGGACTTATAGCTGCAATGCCCCTCTGGGAAATATTCAAATTGTCTCTCCAGTAAAGGAGACAAACTCTAGCACAGCGCCACCTATTGGAAGTAGCGATCCTAAAAGTCACAAGTGGATTTTTGACAATCCTTTGCAATATGACTCAGGATATATAAGCCAGATCAGAATCCCAATTTGCAGACACGGTGTTTCGGGGTGCTTGCCCCTCGTCAGTGCAAAGTATGGGGGTGTCTGATCTGGCTCATGAGAAAGCTATGTGGGGACCACGGGGGAACACTATTCTCCTTAAGGAGACTTTGCAAGCCAGTCTGGCTGCCAGGTAAGGGGACTTATAGCTGCAATGCCCCTCTGGGAAATATTCAAATTGTCTCTCCAGTAAAGGAGACAAACTCTAGCACAGCGCCACCTATTGGAAGTAGCGATCCTAAAAGTCACAAGTGGATTTTTGACAATCCTTTGCAATATGACTCAGGATATATAAGCCAGATCAGAATCCCAATTTGCAGACACGGTGTTTCGGGGTGCTTGCCCCTCGTCAGTGCAAAGTATGGGGGTGTCTGATCTGGCTCATGAGAAAGCTATGTGGGGACCACGGGGGAACACTATTCTCCTTAAGGAGACTTTAGTTTTTTCCTAGTAGTCACTTTATGAGTTCGGCGGCCAGGCATCTGCAATTTCCGATGAGATAAGTTCCCTTTATGTAGCACCAAGCAAATTGGTTCAAGCAAATCACAAAGTCTCACCTTTATGGATTTTAGGCACTATTTATGGTGTACAGATAATGGGTGTGTTGGAAAAAAAAATTAAATGTGAAATACCCTTTGGCTAAGAAGAGCTGTGTTGTGCCTAAGGTCAACCCCAGACACTGTGCATCACACATATGTGTGTGACTGGCTCCCTATGTAAAACGCACTATCAGCAACCACCCTCCATGATATGGTAGGCTGAGAGAGGTTGTCATATTGGTATTCTGCACCTGTGTTGCCCCCACCTTCATCATAGGGGGCCGGCTGCATCCTGAGAGGACATTTGCTGTTTGACCTTTGTGGGTTAATGGCTGTTTTTGGTGAGTTTTTTTGACGTTTTTGAATTAATCTATTTTTCTATGAATTATTTCCCAAGGTCATCCTCAAACACATGACGTATAGTCTATGACTTATTGTGAATTTTAAAGGAACTAAAAGAAACACTTTTTAGAATATTCTGAAATAACCAAAGAAGTGATTCTCCATTTACCGGTCTTCCCCTGTACTAGTGTGGACCCTTCCTTTCTCCTTGACCAATATTTGGGGCCTGCGATGACGTACCAACATGTCATATGACAGCTGCAGCCAATTAATGGCAGAAGTATTGAACTTAATGTCAATACTATAGTTAAGAGACAAGTTAAAGACTTGACAATGAAGAACAGAGACCAGCGGGGAACACAGGAAGCGCTGACATGGTAGTAGTAGGGTAGTAGGAGATTGGTAAAGTGGTTATTGCTTCTCATATTTTATAGCGCCCATCACTAGTTATTGCTTCTTATATTTTATAGCATTTGAAATGATTTTTTTATTTACTGTAGGAGGCTTGAAACACCTTTTAAGCAGATAAATACCTGCATGTATTACATACTATGTAAAGATCGTTCATGAAAACAACAAAGAAGCCAAATATAATAGGGGACACGTTGATAACGGCCATCCATTAGCCAATTGCCCAGATTGCAGCCTACATGCTATGGTTTTATTTTCTTAAATTTTGCTTAGTAATCCACACCCACAGGAATAATTACAGCATACAGATATGTCACACATTACTTATTTTATATGAGTCGGATCTATTATTTGCTTCAATAGTCTCATAAACTTCATGGGACATCAGAGAGAAAAATGATTTACAGGTTCCACTAAAATAGATTTAATTCAAAGAAATAAGCAGCAAATGTTGGGTTGCTTTCGGTGAGATCTACCGGGAAGAATGGCTGAAATAATTTCCTATCCTAAATATTTTAACCTGGCGTGCACCTAGTGATCCAGGGCTTGCATTTCTGGTGCCATGCCTCGTAATGAGCTCCTGTGGGATGAAGGCAGCGTTGCGTCTATAACCCCCTATGCACATTGTATAGTAAGAGCAGCTTTCATGTCCCCATCTGACAATATCCAGTGGTTTGCTGCAAATGACTCTGATACAGAAGAATATGGATACAAATAGATACAATTTCACTGCTTAGGCAGTCATGTATAAGACATTTTTTAAGCATTTGCCTCATACAAAGACGAGGTTATTGTAGTGCTTAATGTAATAAGTTTTATTAGCGCGTCAATCTAGTTTCCCCAGGCAATGACAGGCGGCATGAAGCCCGATCCCTTCCTGATGCACTGCAGAATACATTCTGTCTGTTTGATACAATCTACTTGTCTGCCTTACACACAATGAAAGTCGCTATAGTGTTGTTTTATGCCTAACTTTAAGACTACCGGGAGAGATTCACTGGTACTTTGTGAATTAATGATTCATTCACAAGCTCAGAGGAAAATACATTCTTTTATTTGAAGGTCAAAGTGTTCACTTTATTTCAGTGTACTATTTTCCAGCTACAATTTCTCACTTATTTACACGCTTCATTGTCCCCGACTGTAACGGAAAATCTGTGTTTGTTGATCTCATTTTTTTTCATGGTGTAGTCAAATTAAAGGGAAACTGTCACTAGATTTATTCCATTAATTATACATCAGAGAAAGAGCTTTCTAAGCTTGTCCCTGTCAGAATCGCCCATCTAAGCCTTACATGTAAAAGGCGTCTATAATACAATGCATAGACATGAGCCAATCCACAATTTTGTGATCTGAATTGCTCCAATCCAGTAAAATAGACACCATTTTTATGGATTAATTTTAGGGTCAGGAAAGGGGTTAGAAAAATGTTGTCATTGTGTCTTGGCCCCCAAATGTCCCCAGTGATTTACACAGTTAGCTACCCTGTTTCCCCGAAAATAAGACTGACATATTATTTTTTGCTTAGAAAAATGCGCTAGACATATTTTCAGGGTAGGGCTTATTATCGGGGAAACATGGTTGTGGGTAAGTTTACCCCCCCCCAAAAAAAAGCAGACCACCTTTTCCAGGAGAATCATACTTACCAGACCTCGGACATCTGTGTGGCTCCCAGGTCCTCCTGCGAGCTTCAGTGGGTGCTTCCAGCAGGTATGCTCCACATGGTCTTTCCCTGTCTTTGACCGACACTCACATACATCAGATCGAGCACGCACACGCATACACATCAGATCGCACACAAACATCAGATCACACACATACAGTATATCAGATCACACATGCATACTCACCACATCCGGCAATACCTTCCGGCTAGCAGGGGAACCTAGTATGCAGTGCAGTGGAGCGCGAGGACTTGTGGTGGAACGCATAGAGGACCTGCAGTGGAACGCATCGATGAGTTCCACTGCAGGTCCTCGTGTTCCACTGCACTGTATCCCAGGTTCCCCTGCCGGCCAGAAGCAGTTGGTACCACTGAATGTGATGAATGTGTGTGTGCAATCTGATGTATGATTATGTGGGCAATCTGATGTTTGTGGGCGTGCGATCTGATGTGCGTGTGTGTTCCGCAGCAGGTCCTTGATGTTTTCCATTGCAGGTTCTCCCATTCAGCGTCTGGTTAGTATGATTGCAAGGTCTTCTGTCTTCTTTATTTTCTCTTTTGAGGTGTCTACTTTCTATAATGAAGTGTCTTACAGTATTCTTTAACTTTTTTAGCTGCATAGACACTTCATTATCGAACCGCAACTAGGGCTTTAAAATGCTGAAACTTCATGCTAGGCTTAATTTTCAGGGTAGGGCTTATTTTCGGGGAAACACAGTACCTCCAGTCTGATCTTCAATCATCACATTGCTGTTTGGTGGACATTAACACACATTCAATTTCGCATGAAATAACATTGATTCAAATAAAATTTCTAGCCCAAATTCGAAAGAATCTCATTAGTTAAAATTTAGGCATATTCACTCATTTCTAATAGTTTGCTGTGTATACAGTGTGTCCAACCATATCCTGTCCACCGCCATTAACTTGAGAATGGCGGCAGCTATAGGCATAGAAGTGGTGTCTAGGTATAGTAAAGTAGCCATGCGCTATGCAATGAAACCACCTATAGCGCCACCTAGTGGAAAACAATGGAGTTAGCATTTTTATCTCGAAAACGGAACGAGATAGAGAAAAAAAGTGAATTACACAAAATTGTAGGGCATCATCAATTCAATACGAATCGACACCTTGCATACAGAAATGCTATGATTAGAACGTGTAAAACTCACAAGGCTGCGGACGTGAAGCGATACCTCATGGAGACCTTCCTACAAGTCATTGGGTTGGTGGCCTCCACGCTCACTTCACCTGACCCCATTGGACTTCTTTCTGTGAGGTTACATTAAACAGCAGGTGTATGCAACCCCTCCACCACCACTGCAGGACCTGCGACGACGTATCACAGATGCTTGTGCAAATGTGTCACCTACCATATTGCACAACGTGCAGCAAGATACAGTATGCTGTCCAGAGTCCAGATGTGTATTGCAACTGACGGTGGCCACTTTGAGCATCAAAGTTAAATGAGCGCCATATGTGTGACCAGCATTCAATGTTTTGGGGGGGGGTTATGGGTTTCATATCATAGCATTTCTGTATGCAAGGTGTCAGTCCTATCCATATATCCTATACAGTCCTTTGCATAACTGTTTTGGCTGATCCCAACAACCCATGAGTATACTTGAACAAGGTCACAACTAAGCCATATAACTTACTGAGGTATAATAAGGGAGGATGTGGTATTCTGTGACAACCCTGCTGCTAGTGCATTATTCCTCCACTGTGGTAAATATATATTATTGAACACATATTGCTGCAACGCAGAGTGCAAAGTGCTCTTAACCATTGGATTCCTAGGATGCTGGTAACAAGCTCTTAGCAAAAAAAAAAATTAGGAATCCCATAGTCCTTTCAGGGTCCCTAGGCTTCAGCCTATTCATGTTACGATTCCTCTGCTCTGTAATCATGGGGTGCTAAGCTAGCAGTTGGATGAGTGACAGCTCAGTCATCGAATGTTATATTGGGACATACTGAGTTTCCTCAGGTGTTCCCTGTTTTATGTGATTGGCCAGCTACTTACCTGAGCAGTTAATCTCAGAACACTGCCAGTCTTAGCATTTTGCTCAGTGGTGCTTATTCGCCTAGATTATCTCCTCTTTGTCTTCCACTCTATTGCTGCCAGACCTTAGATCTCATCTGACCATCCTTTTGCCTTGTCCCTGTGCTCTGATCCACTACCCTCCAGGTATCCTTACTCTGGACCGTGACCTGACTACATCTCTGTATATCGCCTTAAACGTTGACATGCTCTCCTGGTATCTGACCCCTGAACATTTGACTACTATGCCTCATGAAGTGTAGTGACTAGTGTCACATTTTAGCCTTATAAATCATACAGCCCTCGGAGCATGTCATTCACTCAAATGTTGACACCTGTTAAAGCTGCGTCTACAATGTAAGGCTAGGTAGTATTTGTCTGTGTTATAATCAGGTTATTATGGTATCAGAATGTGAAGGGCATAGACATATTTGCAGATATGTTCCTAGCTGATAGAGAATTGCTATTGATGCTCATTGGCGTTGTTTCTTCCAGTACTCCACACATCGTAAAAGGGATCTACACTGTATTATTTTTTAATATCCTAAAGCTTCAATCTACAGGAGAAGCTGAGAACACATGGCCTCCAAAGACAAACGTGTTTTCTGGTTGTCCTTGGAAGCCAACAATGGTTTGTAGCCACAATACCATATGACTTTGCAATGGTGATCTGAAACCATTCTTTTTTACATTTAGTATCTACACTGGGAAAGCTCTCAATGTATATATTAATCCTGCCCATATGGAGAGCAATAGACAGACACCAAAGTGCCATTTTGGCTTCTGTTTACTTAATATATTGCAACAAATAATAAATATTATGATATCATACCATATTATTTATTACTTGTTGCGGAATTCAACACATACTACTATGTTCCAGCACAGGAACTATACTGTGTGTGGTTTTTTGGTTTTTTTTTTAACATGGTGTCCTATGGCTGATGGATTCTAATGTATGACATCTGTCACAGGCATCTATTATATTATAAGCTTTTCCTGATGTATACATTAAATGGAAGAAATCCATCACCCATAGGCTATGAAGGCATTCAATTAGAGTATACGTCATGACAAGCTCAGAATGTGTAAACTTAATGGAAGCCATTATAGTCTATGGGTGATGGATACCATTTTAGCCTATGGGTGATGGATGCCACTGTTAGGCATTGGCCACATGTTGAGAGCTTTACCCAACGTATAGGTGAAATTGAGACCAAAAAACCTAGGGAAATGGAATTTTATAATATACATTTCAATAGATAACAGGCATGTTTTACAGGACAAGCTTTGGAAAGGATTGGATGTAAATGAATGGAAAATGGAAACGAGTGTATATTGCACATAATACCAGTTTTAGACTAGGGCGACAGAGGCCCACTAGTAATATTGACTCTTGGGTCCCACTGATCAACTACATGCAAATATTACATTCACAAATTTACCTATGCTTCTATCTAATAATATACTGGGCAGATTGTAAAATGAATGATAAAATGCCTCTCTTGTCTATACATAGTGAAACAAAATGTATTGTGCCAACTACTGCTCATGTTTGGGGGTAAGTGATGTATTACTGCAGAGGGGCCCACCAGGGGTTCCTCCTGCTCACCTGTGGGCTAGTCCAAACCTGCATAATACATATGGTCTCATATACATGAGATGCTATGGACCCATTTTAACTTTATTTGAAGACTCACAGAGGTTGGAATTCATCATATAGCATGGAGGTCCTATATGATGGCACAAGAAATGGCTATGGTTCTATTATAGACAGTAAAGTCCTATGCATGATGCCATAAATGATCTGTACATATGGCATTGCCATGTGAATGAGCCCTAAAGCAAAGTATCTGAAAATTGACTTCTGCATTTTATATAGATTTTAACTGTAACATTTTAAAGCATACCTGTCATTTTAAGAAACTTTTCCGAATGAGCATTATTGTGTGATTACACGAGGAATTACATTATTACACCACTGAAGGCTGTATCTTTAATTTTCAGTTGATTTTGACATAGTGATTAAAATTTTGTGGCTATGATGTCCCCCATACTCAGTACACAAGGACATGAGGCATTCTGGCTCTCCTGCCTCTGTGTAGGACACTGACAGCAGCAGCCTTGTGGACTTTAAACAAGAGAACTGAGCAGTGTGGCTGTGAATCCATCATTGACGTGAAATGGATTTGTTGAAAGCTGTAGCATCTTTTCTCTGTGTTTGTCTATCTATCACTGTGCTAAGTGCTCCTCACTCCTCCTCCCTGCTCCATAAAGTATAACAGGAACTATAGCCTAATGGCAGACCGTGTTGCAGTGACCAAGATTCAGGAGTCATGGAGTAAGGAAAGAAATGGCTCAAAAGTGGAGAAAGAAGATTTCTCTGACTATGGACATTAGAAAGTTTCTTAAATTCACTTGTACTGTTGATTTATGCAATTTATGAATTGGATACTTTGCAATTTATGGAATTGCGTGTATTATAGTTATAATTACACAGAGCACTGCTGTCCTTATGTTATCCCCTGCAGGGCCCGGGGGCTGTGTCCTTTGTGTCACCTGCTGTCATTTTTCAATACCATCATCATAAATGGATTTAGCTTCCTTTATGTGTAGATTTCTTTAAGGTCTCTTTCACACGTTTGTGTAAAACACACCCATTTTGAACGGTCCATGGTGTAGGTGTGTATGTGTGTGCGTGTGTCCGCGTGTTTGTTCAGCGTGTGCTGTCAGTGTGCTATACGTGTGACATCTGCATAGCACACAGACAGCATGAACTTCTATACTCACCTGTCCATGGTGCTGCTGTCTACGGCGCTGCTGTCTCCGGCGCTGCTGTTGCTTCCGGTCTCCAGTGCAGTGCATATGCAATGAGTATAATGACGAGGGGTCGGAAGCAAGTTACAGCAGTGCTGGAGACATCAACGGTTGAGGCAGATGAGCATGTTATTTCACAAACACGTGGTTTTCTCCGGTATGTGTCACACTGATGTCACACGGTGGGGAGATAAGGTATGCACACCAGTGACTATGGAAGGGGAATACATGGAATAGCAGAAACTGCTGTGTGAATACTGACTTGAAAAATCCAATAGCTATATGCAAGAGTGAATATGTGAAAAATGGAATCTGCATTACTGCCATGAACATATGAATCAAGAGAAATTTAGCTACTTAATTGATCAATGCAATAGAGCCCCAACACTACGCCAAAGTATTTCTCTACGTTGGGGTCCCTAGCTTGTGTGTGTCCTCTCATGCAGTTAAAATACTTACCGTGTATGGGAAGCTGAGACCCAGGCTATTTATGCGTATGATATGGATTGGCAATAGGTGTGGTTGGGCAGGGTTCACAAACGAAAAATACTAACAAATAGGAATAACGTTTGGAACACCATTCTAAGTCCGAACTGGGTGCAAAAACCTAAAAAAACATCACTATGGGGAGATAAGGTATGCACACCAGTGACTATGTAAGGGGAATACATGAAATAGCAGAAACTGCTGTGTGAATACTGACTTGAAAAATCCAATAGCTATATGCAAGAGTGAATATGTGAAAAATGGAATCTGCATTACTGCCATGAACATATGAATCAAGAGAAATTTAGCTACTGAATTGATCAATGCAATAGAGCCCCAACACTACGCCAAAGTATTTCTCTACGTTGGAGTCCCTAGCTTGTTTTTTTAGGTTTTTGCACCCAGTTCGGACTTAGAATGGTGTTCCAAACGTTATTCCTATTTGTTAGTATTTTTTCGTTTGTGAACCCTCCCCAACCACACCTATTGCCAATCCATATCATACGCATAAATAGCCTGGGTCTCAGCTTCCCATACACGGTAGGTTTTTTAACTGCATGAGAGGACACACACAAGCTAGGGACCCCAACGTAGAGAAATACTTTGGCGTAGTGTTGGGGCTCTATTGCATTGATCAATTCAGTAGCTAAATTTCTCTTGATTCATATATTCATGGCAGTAATGCAGATTCCATTTTTCACATATTCACTCTTGCATATAGCTATTGGATTTTTCAAGTCAGTATTCACACAGCAGTTTCTGCTATTTCATGTATTCCCCTTACATAGTCACTGGTGTGCATACCTTATCTCCCCATAGTGATGTTTTTTTAGGTTTTTGCACCCAGTTCGGACTTAGAATGGTGTTCCAAACGTTATTCCTATTTGATGTCACACGGGTCACACAGGTGTGACACCCGTGCTGCCTGAGAAAAACATGTCGGACACACGGACACAAGTATGCTCCACACGGCCACACGGTTTATGTGAAAACCCAGACCCATTGATTTCAATGAGTCTACGCGTGCCCGTGTCTCCGATACGTGTGAAAATGGACCTCACACGTACCGGGCACACAAACATGTGATGGGAGCCTCAGTAAGTTTTTTGCAAACAGGTAAGTTTTAAGATGTACTTGTTTGATATGAATGGAAAGGAAAAAAGATTCAGCTCACCTGCCAGCCAAACTGCTCAAATCCTTAGGGTGCAAGGGTCCGCTGGCAGGTCTACACCAGCATAGAATAAGCAACAGCAAAATGGAAGGAAAGGATCCAGCACAAATTCCTTATTGATAAAAAGTTTTTCTTATTCTTTATTGAAGTATTAAAAGCAAAAACAAAAAGGAGACCGAAGATTGGAAACATACATTAAAGCATGGGTGCTCTTAACGCGTTTCGGACTTTAAATAAAAACAAACTAAGTCCTTAGTCATAAGTCTTATGACTAAGGACTTAGTTTGTTTTTATTTAAAGTCCGAAACGCGTTAAGAGCACCCATGCTTTAATGTATGTTTCCAATCTTCGGTCTCCTTTTTATTTTTGCTTTTAATACGTCAATAAAGAATAAGAAAAACTTTTTCTCAATAAGGAATTTGTGCTGGATCCTTTCCTTCCATTTTGCTGTTGTTTGATATGAAGCATGGGCATTTTTCAATTATTACATATTTCTTCTTGTTTTTGTTTTCAACCTGGCAGTAATCTGATAATTGCCTTCCAGATGCTTAATACTACTAAATAGTTTTCACCTCGATGCAAACTTCTAATGAAATCATTAACGTCTCTATATGACTTTGCAAATTCTGCAAAAAATAAAGACATACTTATTATTACTTATCAAATCTCAGGAACCCCCTAAGGAGCAGAGCTTATATGCCTTTTCAGTGTGCTGAATCAACACATATATTACCTGACATTTTCACTGACGATGCATATAGACTGTCTAAAACAATTCTCCTAAAATTGACACATTCCACCTTTGGAGCTTGTCTACATATTATATTTGGTGGTTTTCATAAATAGCAATTTATGGTAATATATTTTAGTCGTGAAGGCGTTCAGAAGTAACATGCTGGGACCGGTGCTGGATGGGAGCCTACTGTTGTAGATTTCGGCTTTCAGCAGAATCAATCAGACACATTGGGATAATGAACTGTTCTATTTTGGAAATACAGCAACCACTTTCTTCTTTATCATCAACATGGATTATAACAGGAAGAGACTAACAAAACCAAACTAGAGAGATTATACAGTAGGAGTCGAGGGAAATTACTACACGTGTTGTACAACATTGAGGTTGCAGTGTCACATTGTGAAATTGAATTGAATACTTTCTTATTGCATTGTAACTTACCGCAACTGGGACACAAAATTGCAAATGTTTCCATGTGTTAAGGAAATAATCTGACCTGTGAGCTGGACATTATTATTAGTATTATTGTTATTGTTTAAATTTCTTATGCTATAATAATGCATCTGGCATTCTGAGTGTATAAATACACTATCTTTTGATATTGGCACATTACAACATGTATAAACCACATTATGTGTATACATGCATCTTCTAAAGGCCGCTTTACACACTGTGATATCGGTACCGATATCGCCAGCGTGCGTACCCGCCCCCATCGGTTGTGCGACACGGGCACATCTCTGCCCGTGTCGCACAACATCGCCCAGACCCGTCACACTACTTACCTTCCCTGCGACGTCGCTATGACCGGCGAACCGCCTCCTTTCTAAGGGGGCGGTTCATTCAGCGTCACAGCGACATCACAGCAGCATCACTGAACCGCCGTCCAATAGAAGCGGAGGGGCGGAGATGAGCGGGAGGAACATCCCGCCAACTTCCTTCCTTCCGCGTTGAGGCCGGGAGGCAGGTAAGGAGAGGTTCCTCGCTCCTGCGATGTCACACGGAGCGATGTGTGCTGCCGCAGGAACGAGGAACAACTTTGTTACTGCTGCAGTAATGATATTTGAGAATGGACCCCCATGTCACCGATGAGCGATTTTGCACGTTTTTGCGTCGATGCAAAATCGCTCATAGGTGTCACACGCAACGGCATCGCTAATGCGGCCGGATGTGCGTCACAAAATCCGTGACCCCAACGAGATCGCTGTAGCGATCTCGTAGCGTGTAAAGCCCGCTTTATACATAATACATATAGAATGGTGTTTAATACATTTAGAAATACAACACATCTATGATGGCGCTGGATACATCTAGAACATATCTGGGCTACACTTACATAAAATATTAAAAAGCCCCTAAGACATATGCAAAGATAAGATACGAACACACAGTGCCATTTCTTGGAAGTCTGAACACAGTTTAGGACAAAATGAAAGAACCAATCAGCACAACACAAGGGTGTGACCAATCTGTGATGATGAGAACCCAGGTGTAATAAGACACCAAACCACTAGGTGTAAGATACCAAACCAATAGGTGTCACCAGGCACTAGTAGAGTGGATTTCCTGGGTTTGTATACTAGGTGTCGCAAGACACACCTAGTGAGGGACAGTCAAACAAGTCAGGGGTCAAAAGCCAAGAGCTAAAGTAAATGACAAAAGGAGCAAGCAGAGCCGGGGTCAGGGGATGAGCTGGGGTGAGTAAACAGAGAGGTCACGTAAGTACAAGGGAGCGAGCAGAGATGGAGTCAGGGGACGGACCGAGGTCGGTAAACAGGGAGGTCACGTAACCACAAGGGAGCGAGCCGAGCTGGAGTGAGGGAACAAGTCAAGGTCAGGGAGGCAGGAAACCAAGTCAGTAGGAAAGGAGATGAGCGGGGAACGATGGAACTAGATAGCGGGACATGATCAGGTCAGACACTTACGGGAACCAGAGATGTGCATTGCTAAACAGGAACTATCACTGGCGGCATTGTGGGTGAAATAGCTCCCAGTTAACGTGGAGAAACCACCCGGAACGAGGCTCCAAAGAACAGACCACTCTCACATCACACAGGACTTGACCGGAACAAGAGAAAAATATGAGGCCCTGCATAGGCTTTGCAGGAGAGCAGAGCACCGCTGAGCAGAATCATGACAAAATCATTGTATAGGGATTGAAAAGTAAGCAATAATCTTGGAGTGGATTGAATTGCATGTTAAAGCTTATTAATAAATATAACCTAAGGCATTGCTCAGATGGGGAATCAAATGACTGTCACGGCGGCCTCCTTTCTTCCATCCATCGACGCAATTCACTGGCATGTGGCTGTTGGCTGATTGCCATTGCACAGGCATGCTGGATTTTCTGTCATTGGTTGGAAGTTGCATGAAAGTTGCATGTGGCTCTGATTTGCATGTGAGTTGTTTATGATTTGGCTGCTTTTTTTTTTTTACAGCAAAATTGCAGCTCTAAAACAGTCATGCAAATGCAAGTTGCATAAATATATGTTGCTGCTTGTGAGAATGGCCTTAATCTGACACATGTTGCCTTACACAGCACTATCTAATGTGCCTGTACTATAGCTGCAGCTGTTGCTATTTCTCCAACACCAATATGAAGAAACTAAGGTAGAAAAAAGCACAATAGGGTCTTAACTCATCACAGTTGGGGTAGGGACAAGAGTATTTTCTCCTCACCTGGATTAGGTGTGTGTGCCACAAATACTGATGCAAATATAGGAGGCTGCTGCAGATCGGCACTTGATAATGTCACACTTTTAGACATGGCATGCGTGTTCAAACCACCAGGTGTCAGATGCAAGTCGAAAATCTAACAAAAATTTATGACAAGTAAGGGGAACACTGGGGACGCAATAACAATGGTGGGCCCTAGCACTAGTGAGAGGGGTAGATGAGACACCTCCAATCCTCACCTGCAACTGTCTCTACTCTTCGAGCCAGGCCCTATACAGTCTCCGCAACTGTTGTCAAAAAGGAACATGAGACCCTGAAAAAACCTGTAGTAGATCTGGCTTGTGTGTTGGTAGGTGGGAGATGCCAGCCCCACCGCTGCACAGGTGAGACAAACAGGGGAGACAGCAAAAGGATAAGGTCAGGCATCTGGAACATTCCTTCACAGGTCCTTCCACCAAGGAGGATAGATTGCAAATGGATTTGTATAATCAGCAAAGATTGCTGGGAAACCTAGCTACTTAAACACAAAGGGGTGTGGCTGCAGAGCATCTGCATCTGACCTGCCCTGCTGGAAAGCTGCTAGCAGCAAAACTAACATTAACTGTTTCAGCACAAAAAAAAATAAAACAACATTTAAAAGTAGCATCCCAGATAGAGATGAGAGGCTTCAGTCCTAAAGCTGTCTATAGTCTCCAAAATAAGAGAGAGAATCATGACATATACACCAGAATAGGAAACAATAAGGATACATTGCGGTACTTTTGCGCTGCCTCAATGAACAAAAAGGGCTCCAAATGGCCTAGGTGGAAATATGATATATTGGTCTACGGCATTTTAGCCTTTTCCTCAGGACGAAAACATAGATACTATAGTTTGTCCTGAGGAAGAAGCTAGATTGCATTGAAACACGACCAATAAACCATTTTTCCACCTAAGCCATTTGGAGCCCTTTTCATCCATTGATGTAGCACAGAAGAACCACAATTTATCCTTATCGTCTCCACCACCAATATGGCATATTCATTCTGGTTAGAAATCATGTGGATGCCCCAACAGCTTAGTGTAGGTAAGACATAGATTGTCTAAATATAGCTAAACACTTTTTTTACAGAGGTATTTGTATTTTCATAATGGGTCAGTTAAGGCAGAGATTCCGAGGAAAAACTAGAGTTACTAGATTACTACAATGTTTCTATTTAACCCCTTAGCGACCCCGGGCAGTAATATTACGTGAAAAACCACTATAGTGTAATCCTCGTCGGCTGCTGCCAGCAGCCGGCAGGGATCTGTGCATATGTCAGCTGATTTGTACAGCTGTACATTTGTTCCATCCGTGCCTGTTAATCCCTTAAACGGCACTGCAAAAATGTCACATCATTTAAATGCCGGTCGCGGTGAATCTGTACTTGCCCGGCTCCATCGGCGGTGCTGTGATGTGATCACTGTAAGCCGATAGTTGTCATGGTAGCACAGGGTCATGAGTCACTTCCTGTTTCACCCGGCCGGTTCTATTAGTGACAAGAGGTATTTCTGCTGTTCTCAGCTGTGTAGCTGTGATCAGCAGAAATTAATGAGCGATCAGACTGCTGATCCTTATACTCTCCTAGGGGAACTAGTAAAATAAAAAAAAGGAAAACAAAAAAAAAACTAAAAGTTCAAATCTCCCTCCTTTCGCTCCATTGAAAATTAAAGGGTTAAAAAAATAAAAAATATACACATTTGGTATAAAATATAAAATCAGTTAATTTGATCAGTAAACGGCATAGTGGCAAACAAAATCCAAATGGCAAAACTACTTTTTTTTTGTTGCCACAAATTTTGCGCAAAATGCAATAACAGGCGATCAAAATGTAAGATCTGCGCAAAAATGGTACCATTAAAAACATCAGCTCGAAATGCAAAAAATAAGTCATCATTGAGCCATAGATTCTGAAAAATGAGAATGCTACGAGTTGCGAAAGATGGGGCAAAAAGTACGCCACTTTTTTTGGACAAACTTCTGTTTTTTTTAACCCCTTAGGTAAAAGTAAACCTATACATGTTTGATGTCTATGAACTCATACCAACCTGAGGCATCACACCAACACATCAGTTTCACCATATAGTGAACATTTTGAATAAAATTTCACATAAAACAATCATGCAATTGCACTTTTTTTTTTGCAATTTTTCAGCACTTGGAATTTTTTTGCCATTTTACAGTACACCATATGGTAAAACTCATGGATTTATTGAAAAGCACAACTCGTCCCACAAAAAACAAGCCCCAATATGGCAAGATTGACAAAAAAATAAATAAATTACGGCTCTTGGAAGAAGGGGAGCAAAAAAACCCAAAAAATGAAAAGCAGAAAATCGGCCGGGGATGAGGGGTTAAGGGGGTATAGTTCAGCCTAATATACTCTGTGTTTAGACTACTACGCAGTTGGTGTGTTGAGGCTGACTACAATCATTGCTGTATTAACTATACCAATCCCCATATATTGCAGATATTTCCGTTGTGTGCTACATCATACTGAGTAGATTTAATACATTAAGTACAGCTTTATATAAAACAGCCCTGTAAACACTTATATCTGAGATAGAAATCTAATGCAGTATAAATTATAAAGCATTATTATTATTTTTATACTAAGTAAACAAAAAGGTGAAGCCACAGATATGGTTTGCTAGTTATTTTGTAGCTCAAGGCTACACATGTCAAATACAATTACATTGACATATATCTACCTGGAAGCTTTACATTATTTAGGCAAATATAATAATTCTGAAACAATAAATCATTGTTTGAAGAGTTCCTGATCCAGAATTCACACTTCTAATCTAGGACAATTCACAGTATAAATAGCCGTGTTATCAACGCAGATACTTAGGGTCTTGCCTTTATTTTTACATTATTAGAAGTGCTGAAAATTGAGAAAAGCTACGTACATGAGAGACCTGTCACCCTGTGCTAATCGTTTAAGAGGGAAGAAAAGTTGGATGATCTTAGACACCCATCCCCCCCAACCAAAGCCCGTAAAGCGATTGTTTGTCCTGTCGATAGCACAGTTGCTACTGTCTTGGTATAATGATATACACATGTTTTGTATTACCTCTTTTAGCTCATTTCCACTACTTCTCATTCTCATCAGATTTATCATTTCAGGATGTGATCACTAAAGGATATCACCATGTAATTAATTTCAGATTGACAAGAAATTCCATATTTACAGTTGGAAAAAGAAGTTTACATACACTATCTAATAAGACACATCTGCAGGTTTTTCTCACCTTCTGACATGAAATTGTAGCGCCCCTGAAACCTTTAGGAGCTAAAAGGTACTGTCAAAGATGCAGGACCTACCCCCCAGGAACCCGGAAGACCAGTGTCGGTAACACCAAAGCATACTATAATCCCAGTTTTCCCCATCCCCAATGACTGGTGACAGACTAGAATTGGACCCAAAGGATGGCGACCCAGGGGTGGAGCCGATCCAGTCTACTAGGCGACAACCAGGTGGGAGGGGACAGTCAGTCGGAGAGAGAATCAGTAAGTGTAAGGGAGAGGAGTCGGACGTGACCAAACTGACGGGAGTATGTGACAGTGACCTAAGGGCCCAGGCGTGTGGTTGCCGGTGGAGTATGGAGGAGTGCTCCCGGAACCATAGCACCAACAGGGTACAGAGCCCTAGGTCAGTCAACCAGCGGTGAGCACCAGCCTTCCTCCTGGAACCAGTTATCAAGCTGCCATGAGTAAAGAACCCAGTTACACTGCAATCCCTTGTATGGCCTACCTTCTTTCTGCGCCTAACTCCATCACCTACCCCCCTGGGGCCCTGGCCCTACTTGCGAAGGGCCTAACATCCAGGCGGCCACTAACATCAGCCCCTGCGGTGTGAAACTGAGCAGCTGCGGTTCCATCAGCATAACCGCAACCTGCAAGTAGCATCACGATACAAACTTTGTAAATATTCCCCTGTAAATAACACCCCCTTCAAGGCTCACGGAACCGGGCAACGGCCACCCAGTGAACTGTCCCCATAACTATATGGCCCGGGACCGAGTACCCCATAGCCCTGGGCGGCACAAAATCAGAATAAACCTTTCCCGTTTTAGGTCAATAAGGAACCAAAATTAATTACATTTGCCAAATGCCAGAATAATGAGAGACAGAGCGAGAGAGAATGTTTTAAGGTATTTTTATCACTTTCTGCAAAGTCAAAAGTTTACATACACTAAAGAGTACTATGCAATTTAAACAATATGTGACAGCTCATATGATGATGTCATATCTTTGGAAGCTTCTGATAGGTTTATTGGCAACATCTGAGTTAATTAGAGACACATGCACACCTGATATACATGGTTTCTTTGTGTAGCATCATGCTCTACGCAGTGGCCTTTTATCTCTGATTGTGAATTCAACAACACAGTCCCCTTTTAAAGGATCCTGTCCTCCCCAAAACACAACTTAAACTAAGCATATTGTCATATAGGGCACTTAGGCACTAGAAAAGTCATGGTGCGTCCATGATGAGGCTGGGCAGCTTCAGTGCACCGTTCCAGCTGCGTTTGGATACCTTTGTTTCCCTCCTTGTCAGAGCTCTGGATTGGAGCGAGCTCCAATTATTTCTCCGATCTGCTGTCGCTGCTCCAGAAAAGAAAAGACTGTGCAGACAGTGGAGCAAAACACATTTTGTTTTGCATAAAGATAAAAGTAACCCTCAATTTAATTTTTATTCAGAAAATCAATAAAACACATAAAAATAAGAAACTTTGTTATTGGAAATAAATAAATAAATAATAAACAAATCTGCTTCTTTCTCCTCCTTGACTGTCACTCTCAAAATTTCCAATTCTGAGGTAAAATCTGTATTTCGGGAAGACTTTCCCATTCCTGAGATAGGAGATGAGAGCTGTTACTGATGAGATTCTATGTAGATGGTAATGGTAAGGATTACGGAAGAGCTCTACCTCTAGCTCCTCCCTCTGCATCTAGCATCTCCCTCTGCCTTAGCTCCGCCTCTGCCTCTTGCTCCTCTCTCTGCTTCTAGCTCCTCTCTCTGCCTCTAGCTCCTCTCTCTGCCTCTAGCTCCTCTCTCTGCCTCTAGCTCCTGCTTCTGTCTTAGCTTCTCCCTCTGCCTTAAGGCCACTTTACACGCTATGACATAGCTAAAACGATCTCATTGGGGTCACGGAATTTGTGACGCACATCTGGCCGCGTTAGCCATGTCGTTGCGTGTGACACCTATGAGCGATTTTGAATCGTTGCAAAAACGTTAAAAATCGCTAATTGGTGACATGCCTCCCTATTCCCAATTATTGTTGCTGCTGCAGTAACGATGTTGTTCCTTGTTTTTGCGGCAGCACACATCGCTATGTGTGACACTGCAGGAACGAGGGAGCTCACCTTACCTGCAGCCGCCGGCAATGAGGAAGGAAAGAGGTGGGCGGGATGTTTCGTCCTGCTCATCTCCGCCCCTCCGCTTCTATTGGGTGGCGCTTAGTGACGTCGCTGAGACACCGAATGAACTGCCCCCTTGGAAAGGAGGCGGTTTGCCGGTCACAGCGACATCGCTAGGAAGGTAAGTAGTGTGACGGGTCCGCGCGATTTTGTGTGCCACGGGCAGCGATTTGCCCGTGGCGCACAAATGATGGGGGCAGGTACACACGCTAGCGATCTCGCTAGCAAGATCGCAGCGTGTAAAGCGGCCTTTAGTCTTCACTGAATATAGATTTTACCTCATAAATAAAAATTTTGAAAGAGTGAGATCAGTCAAGAAGAAGCAGGAAGCAGATTTCTCTGATAAGATATATTACAAAGTTTCTTGTTTCATGTGTACCATTGATTTATGAAAATAAAATAAAAGCAACCATTCCTCTTTAATGTCCTCCTCTCTGTACCTGTCTATCATTGTTAGTTTGTGCATTGTGAGAGCCCAGCTACTAGGTGGAAATTAACTTTATTCCTCCTGACAGCCTGTGGCTTTCAGTCATAGATGGGCCACCAGAGCAGTTTCAGTCACCGCTCTGTATATAGAGTAGTGACATCCAGCTCAGTTCTGATACAATGCAGAGCCGGCTGTCAGTCAGTTCCAGGGCGTAGTTACAGCCAGCACTCATTATATACTGGATGACTGAAATTCTTAGGCTGCCAGGAGAAATAAAGTTCCTTTCCTCCTGATACCCGTGCTTTCAGAGTGCCATCTGGGCAGTTTAAGATTGCTATTGACCTGCATATTAACCCCATGTCTACAGGTTAATAGAGTTTTTTGACATGACAACTTTTAAAGGGCTAAGATTAAATTTAATTTTGGGGTCTCTCTATGAGGGTAATAGAGATGGCTGTAGCTTCTTGCCGACTCTTGATCAGCTCTATGGCTCCTTTATTCTAAGGATTGAAAGGGGGCTCAAAGGCTGAACCCCCGATCATAAAATGATGACATATTTGAGCAATGTCATGTGACTTTAAAAGACAGGAAACATGGTTTCCCAAAGATTAACAATGCAGATAAGAGAAGCAAAGGAATTACTAAAGGCTAGTGATGAGCGAGTACGCTTGTCACTACTCGGTACTCGCACGAGTATCACTGTACTCGGGCTACTCGGCGGGGACCGAGTAATTTCGCGATACTCGTGCTGTACTCGTGGTCTTCATCCCTGCATGTTGGCGCTCTTTTGAGAGCCAGCCCTCATGCAGGGATTGGCTGGCAGATCACTGCAATGCCACAGCCCTGTTAGTTGTGGAATTGCAGTGATTGGCCGGCCCGCACAGCGTGACAGAGCCTTTATACCGGCGGGCGCGCTGTGCTCTGCACACATGCATCTCGTATTCCCTGCTTTGCTCGCCCACAGGCGCCTATGATTGGTTGCAGTGAGACACGCCCCCACGCTGAGTGACAGGTGTCTCACTGCACCCAATCACAGCAGCCGGTGGGCGTGTGTATACTGTGCAGTGAAATAAATAGTTAAATAATTAAAGAAACCGGCGTGCGGTCCCCCCCAATTTTAATACCAGCCAAATAAAGCCATACGGCTTAAGGCTGGTATTCTCAGGATGGGGAGCCCCACGTTATGGGGAGCCCCCCAGCCTAACAATATCAGTCAGCAGCCGCCCAGAATTGCCGCATACATTAGATGCGACAGTTCAGGGACTGTACCCGGCTCTTCCCGATGTGCCCTGATGCGTTGGCAAATCGGGGTAATAAGGAGTTAATGGCAGCCCATAGCTGCCAATAAGTCCTAGATTAATCATGTCAGGCGTCTCCCCGAGAAACCTTCCATGATTAATCTGTAAATTACAGTAAATAAACACACACACACCTGAAAAAATCATTTATTAGAAATAAAAAACACAAACCAATTCCCTCGTAACCAATTTAATAAGCCCCAAAAAGCCCTCCATGTCCGGCGTAATCCACGGACCTCCAGCGTCGCTTCCAGCTCTGCTGCATGCAGGTGACAGGAGCTGCAGAATACACTGCCGCTCCTGTCAGCTTCACACAGCAACTGAGCTGTGTAGCGCGATCAGCTGCTGTCAGTCAGGTAACTCACGGCCACCGCGGTGGCCGCGGATAAGCTTAGTGACAGCTCAGCTGATCGCGCTACTCACCTCATTTGCTGCGTGGAGGTGACAGGAGCGGCGGTGTCTGCTGCAGCTCCGGTCACCTCCATGCAGCAGAGCTGGAAGCGACGCTGGAGGTCCGTGGATTACGCCGGACATGGAGGGCCTTTTGGGGCTTATTAAATTGGTTACGAGGGAATTGGTTTGTGTTTTTTATTTCTAATAAATTATTTTTTCATGTGTGTGTGTGTGTGTTTATTTACTGTAATTTACAGATTAATCATGGAAGGTTTCTCGGGGAGACGCCTGATATGATTAATCTAAGACTTATTGGCAGCTATGGGCTGCCATTAACTCCTTATTACCCCGATTTGCCAACGCATCAGGGCACATCGGGAAGAGCCGGGTACAGTCCCAGAACTGTCTCATCTAATGTATGCGGCAATTCTGGGCGGCTGCTGACTGATATTGTTAGGCTGGGGGGCTCCCCATAACGTGGGGCTCCCCATCCTGATAATACCAGCCTTTAGCCGTATGGCTTTATCTGGCTGGTATTAAAATTGGGGGGACCGCACGCCGGTTTCTTTAATTATTTAATTATTTATTTCACTGCACAGTATACACACGCCCACCGGCTGCTGTGATTGGGTGCAGTGAGACACCTGTCACTCAGCGTGGGGGCGTGTCTCACTGCAACCAATCATAGGCGCCGAAAAGCAGGAAAGCAGGGAATACGAGATTGTTTAATGAGCGGCCGGCTTTTTCAAAAGAGGAAAAGCCGCCGGAGGTTAGTGAACAGCTGTGCAGCGCCGTGGCAGTGATCGGGGAACGGTAAGTATGAGAGAGGGGGGAGACTGACCAACAGACTGTGAGAGGGGGACAGACAAGACAGAGAGAGACCGACAGACAGACAGAGAGACCGACCAACGGACTTAGGGAGATAGAATTAAAAAAAAAAAATGACCGACATCTCCAGTGAAAAGCACAAAACGTGCGTTTTGGACATCGGAGTGCCACACAATGTTTTCACATAAAATCTTTCATGTAATCTCAAAAAGTAACATACACCAGCTCTATCTCACTATTGGGTATGTGCCCTTAACATTTCCTCCATGAAAATTCATTTTGGTGTCATTTTGGAAGGTTTTCTGGTGAGTCCGTAAAAATGGCGTAAAACGCGGACAAAATTGTTCACAGCTGTGACTTTTGAGTGATAAATGCTTCAAGGGGTCTTCCCCATGCTGTTGCCATGTCATTTGAGCACTATTCTAAGACTTTTGTGACATTTTTAGGGTTTCTACATGCTGCCGGGGGTTCATTTCATAAAAATACTCGGGTCTCCCATAGGATAACATTGGGCTCGGTGCTCGGGCCGAGTACACGAGTATCTTGGGATGCTCGGCCCGAGCCTCGAGCACCCGAGCTTTTTGGTACTCGCTCATCACTACTAAAGGCGTAAAATCCCCAATATTTGTATTCTTTGATTAAATCAAATACTATAACTATACAATTATTACATTATAACAAAATATAATAAATTATAATCTGATCTCATGGATAAAATATATTATTGATCTTTAAGAACATTGAATGGAGGAGTCATAATGACAGTAATTCCTTTATATCCTTCTTAATACCAATTCACTGAAATTTCCCTGCACCTCTGAGCTTAGAAATCGACTCCAGAACACCTTTGCCCCTTACTAGCTGTTCATCATTTACACTTTCTTCACATTCACCTTTCTCCTTTGCACCAATTAACCTTGTGTTTCTTCTTCAAGAGGCCGGATATCGTTACTGAAGCAGAAGTTCAAGTTATTCCTCATCTTACCATATGTTTCTCCATCATGTTTTGGATGGGTATGGATGGCATCGGATGACATGGAGACCATAAAGAAATTTAAATGTGGTCATTTGTTCTCTCCCTAATCTGGTAGAATAATTTATGTCATTAGTTAAGTTATGGACTCTACATCTTTTAGCATTTTAGTATTTATTTTAAATAATGCATGTTTTTTGGTCGAAAATAATTTTTGGAATTGGGATTCGTTTACATTTTTGAACTATTTGGCTTATACAGGTTTATTGTCTTTATGCACATTTGTGGATGCAGAAAGAGTTAGTAGTGAGCTCATATTGACAGGGGGTATATAACTATTTTATCTGTTTTTCCCCAAATTTCTCGCAGATTTATGATCACATAAAAAATGATCTCAACTTTGATTTTGTTTGTGGCGGTAATTTGTCTAAAGATCGGGTGACATAGACCGACTAGTAAACTTTTACAGTTCAGCAGTTGTTTATACAGATAGACCAAAGCAAATGATACACACTAATCAATCTATGTTGACAGTTGTGCTCAAAAGTTTACATACCCCGGCAGATTTTTTTTGCTTTCCACAGAAATGTCAGTGGCTGGATGAATGATGCAAGTCTGTCTGGATCCCAGAAACTCATTCAGCTTTTATGCACACACACTGATTACAAGCAAACAGGTCACAGGTGAGGAGGTTAGCTTTATTAGCCATTCAAACCCATTTGTGTCAACTTCTGTGCATGTTAGGCCTGTTTCACACGTCAGTGATTCTGGTACGTTTGTGCTTTTTTTTAAACGTACCAGAATCACTGACATACGCAGACCCATTATAATGAATGGGTCTGCTCATACGTCAGTGATTTTTCACTGCACGTGTCTCCGTGCGGCGTACCCGCGTGTGCGTGATTGCCGAACGGAGACATGTCCATTTTTTTCTGGCATCACTGATGTCCCACGGACCACAAAGTGGTGTGATCTGTGAAACACGTGCCAGAAAAAAACGTGCTTTTAAAATAAAAATCATTTTTACTCACCTGGCTCCAGCGATGTCCTCTGCAGCCCGTGCAGCCTGCTGCTTCTAAGCCGGCTCATTACTGTCGCGCATATTCATGGTGCACGACACAGCCAACCCGGAAGCAGCTGCTGTGGGGGTCAGCGCCGGCCGGATGCTGCACCGCAAGAGCGATCAGCACCATGGAGAGCGGGAGCGCGCACAGGTGAGGTAATCGCTAAGTGCAATCATGGGCCATGGAGAACGGAGCCCGGATTGCACTTAGACAACCCACGTGTGCCGTGATTCACGGCACACGGAGGGACATGTGCGTGTTTTACACGCCAGTGAAAAACGTCAGTGTTTTTCACTGACGTGTGAAACGGGCCTTATCAGGATAAAATCACCAGGGTATGGGAACTTTTGATCAGGATCATTCGGATGATTTTGGTTGTCATTATGACTTAAAAAGAGAAAACACAGTAGTTTGACAATAAATGGCTTCACCCAACCGCTATCCATGAGTGGAAAAAAGAAATTGTGTTATCAATGATAACTTACCGTTCATAATCTCTGAAAAAAGGCCAAGAAAGCAAAAAAATCTGCTTGGGTATGTAAACTTTTGCGCACAACTGTATATATACTATACTAGATTGCTTTGTACATTTATACGGCTATTGTTTTAATTAGCACGAGTCCTGTTTAGAGAGGATGATGCACCGCCGAGAACGATGATCTTTTACGCTGCACAAAAGATCATTTCACCCAATGAATGAGGGGTTTGCTCGTTAATCGGATGATCGGCAGCCTATTTATATGGAAAGATAATTGTGAAACCAGTGTTTATAACAACACGTATTCCTGATTATATTGCAGTGTAAATGCCCCTTAAGAGGAATTTAGAAAAAAACAGATAAAGTTACAATCTCCTCACATCAGAAAAATTTGGCTGAATGATTCTTATATACCTCATTTTACAATGTAAAACATAAGTTACCTGTAAAAGCAAAATGTTGGAAAATTTATTATGAAACCATTGAACAAAGCTACCTTTTAACACAAAATACCTGCATTTAAGTAATAAGAATTTCCCCAAAGGTGTCCACATCTTTTAACCCCTTCGTAATGCAGCTGATTTTCATTTTTGTTTTTGGGGAGAGCTCATCCTTTGAGCCCGCTCCTTACACCCCAACCTGACATGTGCAGTACATGTTTGGCAGATGTAAAAGTGTTAAATGTCATACTAGAAGGACCAAAGATAGAATTGCTGTGTGTCTAGAGGACCTACGGTGGCATGATGAATCATAATACTGTCCAAATTCTACCCTTAAAGCAACCTATACAAGGGAAAATATTTTCCTAATTTACCTATCATGCTGCTTAAGACATGATACTATATAAAATCAGTCGCAGAGAGAAAAAGTCCTGAATTATTGATCTGCTCATCATAGATCCATAATATGATCATTGATACAGCCCATCTAAGCGTTAGTGAATCATTTACATATACTATATTTTTAAAAGGTCATTAGTAGAAATGATTGGATCGATCCACAGAGGATTGAGGTTGAGTCAAAGTTCCTGAATTTCATGGTTTTACATGAATTCTAACATTTTGAGACTCAATTCACAAAAACTAAAATTCCCACACTGCTGATGCTTCAAACTTTTTTCCACTTCAGGCCTCCCCAAGATACCCTGCAGCTATGACATCTCAGAGGTCACATCTTGGACAGTGATGGTCAGTATCTGGGTAATAAAAGATTAGCAGTTCCCAGTGGAACACAGTTTGTACGACAAACATGTTTTCCATCTTCAGAGAAATTAGGTAAGTGTCTCTCTCCTGTAGAGTGTAAGCTCTTATGGCTGGCAGGGACCTCTATCTCTCTCTACGGTAGAGTGTAATCTCTTATGGTCAGCAGAGTCCTTCCTCTCTCTTCTGTAGAGTGTAACTGTGTTGCTCCTGCTTCAGCAGTCGGGCTGCTCAAATCCGGATCCGCGGTGGCTCGAGAGGGCTCTGAATCCAGGGGTTGTATGGCTCCTCAAACCAAGGGGGTTATCTACAGGGGATGGTGTGGAAAGTTCGTGACACCACCTGTGATGCGTGGTAAGTTGGAGTACCACCGCTGCAATTGGGAATACCTGGTGGTAATGGTGTGGGCAGCTAGGTGTTTAACCCCTCCATAGGTAGGGAGAATGCCCCGGGGACTTGGTGAAGGTCACGGGGGTGTGCTATTGGGGTGGTAAGGGTCAATGCTGACACCGACAACTGTAGTAAACCAAAGTTCTGAACACCGCTGCCGCTGCGAGAGAGCATGCGTGCGTCCCGTCCCCATTGGTGTTGCCTGTTGGCCTGTGACCTTTTCCCTTGGCACCTTGTCTTCTAGTTAGTCCATTTAGTCTGAAACTAATCGGGTCCCGCTCACCAGTGTGGCTAACTGGGTGAGCTTGCTCTCAGGGTTCACGCTTGGGATTTTCTGGACCGTGTAGTGGAAAGTCCTATCCCCCTTGTTGCGCTAGTACCCTGATTTTGGAGCGGGTGGAGAATGGATCTTGAAGGCTCCGTCCTCGCCGGGTAAATTGTCAGGATGCTTGAAGCTACTCCCTGACCTAAGGTCCACGTACCCCGCCGTGCCCTGGCCTCTGCCTGGTGATGGCACAAGGCCACCAGCTGTCCTCCTTGACAGTCTGTGCCCCTTGTCATGATCCCCGGTGACCGGGGTCCAGCTCCTGCCAGGCCCAGACCAACGTCTACCACCTAGTAGTTCATGGAGCCCAGCTCCTGACCTCTCCTCTTGAGAGTCACTCATCATCTGACTGTCTCCTAACACTCCTGACCCCCCCCCTTACCAACCCCACAAGTGGGTGACCCTATTCCACTCAGGCCATCCACTGGTGTGTCTGGTGAGTATGGTGCAGAGTGTTCCTAGGATTTTGATTAGCTTCTTCTTGGCAACACCTAAGGTGAGGGACCAGTAACCAAGGAGGAGGTGGATATTGCACAGAATGGCAGATTGCACAATACCCTGTGACGACCTGATAGGCCAGGGCGTCACATAACCTCTTATGGTCAGCAGGGTCCTCTCTCCCTCTCTTGTACAGTGTAAGCTCTTATGGTCAGCGGGGTCCTTCCTCTCTCTTCTGTAGAGTGTAAGCTCATATGGTCAGGAAAGGTTCTCTTTTGGTCAGCGGGGTCCTCTATCTCTCCTGTAATGTACTAGTGCTTTTGGTGAGCTGGGTCTTTTCTCCTCTCTTCAAAATAGTGTAAGCTCTTTAGTCAGCAGGGTTCTCTTTCTTCTTTCCCCACATGTATTTTTATAAACTTTCCAGTATTGAGACTTGTTTGGGAAAAAGAAAAAAAAATTTGTGATAGGTATACAAATTTCAGAGTTGTAGCAGCATGTACCTAATGTTTCATTTATAAAATTTACATTTTATTAATATACATTAAAATAAAACCAAAACAAAATAACCAAAGAAAAAACTAAAATTTTTGCACACAGTGAAGGTTGCTATAATCTCCAATCAAATTCTATGATACCACTAGACACAGTGGGATGAGGATTTTTTGTTAATATTCTTAATAATTAATATAATAGAGAGAAAAAAGAGGCTTTTCTTTCTTTTCTCACCCTAATTGAATATATTTCTACCTGCCAATGGAGTACATCCTTACTTAACCGATGCCCCCATTCCTCGACGGCTCACCCTTATATGCCCTATAATCCCTATCAATTTTTTTACGGGATTTTTTAAATATGGAAAAATTGATAAAACGTCACTTATCTGTTATTATTGGAAGGTGCTCGGAGACATTCTAAATATTCATGTCAAAAGAATCTCAACTCGACGCGTTTCTCTCCACCCTGATAATGAATGGAGTTCATCAGGAGACTTAAACAAATGGCATAATAGCCTCCTTAGATGTTGTTACCCTCAGGGGGTCAAAGTGGTATGATACTTTAGAATGTCTCAGAGCACCTTCCAATAATAACAGATAAGTGACTTTTTATCAATTTTTCCATATTTAAAAAATCCCGTAAAAAAATTGATAGGGATTATAGGGCATACAAGGGTGAGCCGCTGAGGAATGGGGGCATCAAAAAAATAAGGATGTACTCCATTGCCAGGTAGGAGCAAGTGGATTAAGGGAGAGCTTAGAAAAATATGTATAAACTGGTACCCTATGCTTAAAATCCTATGAAATGAAGTATGAAGTAATGCTGTACATTTCCTTACCTGTTTAGGGGATTAGCTATCAGTGTGCACTGAGTTTTTGAGTGGTTGGTTGTGCACAATATATTTTTTCTATTAGACCCAATTGACTATACCTGAAGAAGGAAAGTGAGGGTGAGGAAAAGGGAGGACCGCCGAGGAATGGGGGCATCGGTTAAGTAAGGATGTACTCCATTGGCAGGTAGAACTATATTCAATTAGGGTGAGAAAAGAAAGAAAAGCCCCTTTTTTCTCTCTATTATATTAATTATTAAGAATATTAACAAAAAATCCTCATCCCACTGTGTCTAGTGGTATCATAGAATTTGATTGGAGATTATAGCAACCTTCACTGTGTGCAAAAATTTTAGTTTTTTCTTTGGTTATTTTGTTTTGGTTTGATTTTAATGTATATTAATAAAATGTAAATTTTATAAATGAAACATTAGGTGCATGCTGCTACAACTCAGTATTGAGACTTGCTCAGATTTAATCACTTTTTTAAGGAAGATTCAGCAAAGTCGGAGAAATATATAGAGAGAGTTTCAAAATCTCTGCTCATCTCTAGTCAGGAGCAATCAAGTTGTTCCTTTTATTGTATGTTTTACAAAAAATGCCAAAATTACTAATTGTGATACTTTGTCAAAGCAAATGTCCATAAGTGAAAATGATGAAGATCAGATGAACAATGTAAGGCATTGATGTGTTTATAGGATGTAAAGTTAATGCCTTTTATCACCATTTTCTAAGATTTTTTAAAACTCAGGAGATCCATTAACAGTGACTGTATTTGTCGACACTACTGCCCGGTCCAGATGGCGATATGAACATAAAACTACTGTAAACCCTCTGAGACCTTTTTGGGCACTTCTTGTGTGTTGAGTTTCCTGTGTAATGACAAATTAGCGTGTGGATAAATTGGCAAGCCTGCCGTATTTTAGCAAAGTAAGGGAAAATCTAGAAGCCGCAGGAGATTGGGTTCTAAGCCTTTCTGCAAATGCTTGGAAAAAAGCCACAATGTACTGTACATACACGAAGCTCATACCTGAGCCGTATCCAGCGCTGTAATTCAGATAAAATTATAACAAAGGAAGAGAATCATCAGTGAACACGAGGCTACATGACAGAGAAGGATGAGCGGCTAAAGTTTACACTGAGATTTGTAGAATTAAAATATATGTTTCTCTTTTGACCAAATCTTAGAATCCAGATTTTCATCTATTTACAGTATATGGAAGTAAGTGAGAAAATTAACATACTTAAAATAGAGTTTTAGTGTCAAAAACACAAAAGATTTCACACTTTTAAATATAAATTTTGTTAAAGTATTGCTTACTTTTATGTTAGAAAATCAAAAGTGAATTCTGAGTTTATAAACAGCCAATTTCCAGCTCTTGGTCACAGCGGAGAGACACGGTAAATAGGCATCCCTCTCCGGAGGACCTGTCCTATCCAGCAGGACACAATGTCTCATTGATTAAAATAGGAAAAGTTTATCCGTAATGGTTATCATTGATCAGCTTCGTAGTATGAACTAGTATGAGAGGGGTATGACAAGGAATCTGTATGTCTGTGTGGATGGGGAGCAGTCTGTTTGGAGCGCGAGCAGTATGTGTGGATGGGGAGCAGTCTGTTTGGAGCGCAAGTAGTCTGTGTAGATGGGGGGCAGTCTGTTTGGAGCGCGAGCAGTATGTGTGGATGGGGAGCAGTCTGTTTGGAGGGTGGGCAGTCTGTGTGAATGGGGAGCAGTCTGTTTGGAGGGTGAGTAGTCTGTGTGGATGAGGAGCAGTCTGTTTGGAGGGCGAGCAGTCTGTGTGAATGGGGAGCAGTCTGTTTGGAGAGTGAGCAGTCTGTGTGGATGGTGAGTAGTCTGTTTGGAGGGTGGGCAGTCTGTGTGAATGGGGAGCAGTCTGTTTGGAGGCGAGCGAGCAGTCTGTGTGGATGGGGAGCAATCTGTTCGGAGGGCAAGCAGTCTGTGTGGCAAGGGAGCAGTCTGTTTGGAGCTCGTACAGTCTGTGTGGATGGGGAGCAGTCTGTGTGAAAAGGCCTATAAGATAGGAGCATAAGGAGCAGTGTGTGAGGAGGCCATGGAGAACAGTATGTGCAATGATGTGGAGCATAGAAAAGAGTATTTTTTTAAAGAGTCATGGGGACCAGTTTCTGAGAGAAAGGGCATGTAAGGCAATCTTTGTGAGGACCTGAAAATCATGGGATCATTAGTAGTGACAGATTTTGCTGCTAATGTCCTTTTGGTCACTCATATCTAAGCTCACAGTGGCAGGGTGCCTCTATAGAAATACTGCTATACTCATCACCTTGGCTGTACGGCCAGCCTGAATAGGTCTCCTTAGACTACACAGCACTCCTTGCCTGTGTAAAGAGACTTATCGTCCATGCAATGCTCCGAGACGAATCAGATCTCTTGCTTTCCACTGAGGAGGGGCAACATCCAGAAAAAAACCTCTCTGCAAAGGTTTGGTTTGGCTTTTTATCCTAAGTCATGTAGCAAAGCTCATTAAAGGATCGATATTGATTTTTAAGATTGCTACATCCAATAGGTGGTGCTAGGGATTAAGTCCTCTTCATTTTAAAGAGTCTAATTGCATATTTAAATTCCCAGAAAAGCATTGCATGACATATAAGTCTCCTTATGCTGACCTGGCACTCATTGCAAAGAGAAATGTTTCCTCTTATGTGACCATAGTTGTCAACTGCAGCTGTCTATGATGGGTGGGATCATGTAAATGCTATAAACTGATAGGTTGGGGAGCTAAAGTTTAACAATTAGGGAAAAGTGAAGTATACTGAGAAGGTTTATTTGGTTGTCATTAAGTACTGAATGAAATGTTTATTTTATTCTTTTTCATTTAGTTACCTTATATCAGGGTTCAGATCCTACCATCAGCGTGTATCTCTGCCAGATCCAGAATACACTTTGTACTATCATATTCCCAATGGGATAACAAATCAGATATAAATTATAATATTGTAACGATGTGGTGTAAATCAATCATAAAACTAAGCTGTTAAATAAATAAAAACAATGCAGGAAAAGCGAGAAATGTCGCTAATTGAAAGAAAACACATACATCAACGCAAGAAATACAGAGAACAGCGACCTTAGAAGGTTTCAATAATTGATAAACATGCGCTAGTTTCAGGCGTGAGATTTGGAGAACATACGCTTCTATTTTGTAACATTTTCCTCTTTTCTTGGCTTTTCACACTTTTCATTTTCATCATCAGTTTACTGTGCCAACAGTCTCAAATTAAAAAATAACTTATTTTCACCATATAATAATATAATCCTATTATTGAAGGCCAAAAAATTGGGAAGTGACTTTTTTTCCAGGAAGTAAAAAAGGGATGTAACATGAATACAGGCTGTATTATAGATAAAAAGTCGCTCTATGAAGTTACGGGGCTTGTTAATCACAGATTGTCAGAAGAATTGTGAAAACACTTTGGAAATCAAGAAGGAAAATAAACAGTGTGATCCAGATGGCATTCAACACAGGGGTTTCAGATGAGTTTGGATTAATCAGAGGTAGGCACCGGCAAGGAAAAGCGCACATGACCGTAGTGGAGCAGTAAATGTTTTCTTTGCTATGTTTATTGTTAATTAACCTCTAAGGTTCCGCTAATCATATAACTGGTGCCATGTTTACCTATTTGCAAAATCTTCAGCGCAGGTTTTGTGTCATAAGGGGGCTTTACACGCTGCGACATCGCTAACGATATATCGTCGGAGTCACGAATTTTGTGACGCACATCCGGCATCGTTAGTGACATCGCAGCGTGTGACAGCTAGGAGCAACTATCAACGATCGCAAAAACGGCAAAAATCGTTGATCGTTGACACGTCGCTCCAAATCATAATGTCATTTGTGTTTCATTCCACAGGTTGTTCTTCGTTCCTGCGGCACCACACATCACTGTGTGTGACACTGCAGGAACGATGAAAATCATCCTACCTGCGTCCATCGGAAAGTTGGATGTTGCATGTTCCAGCCGCTCATCTCCTCCCCTCCTCTTTTATTGGGCGGCCGTTTTGTGACGCCGCTGTGACGTTGCTGTGATGCCGAATGCGCCTCCCCCTTGAAGGAGGGATTGTTCGGCAGCAACAGCAACGTCGCTGAACAGGTATGTGCGTGTGACACTGCCGTAGCGATATTGTTTGCTACGGCAGCGATCACCACATGACGCACGAACAACGGGGGCGGGAGCTATCGCTCACGACATCTCTAACACTCGCTAGCAATGTCGCAGCGTGTAAAGCACCCTTTAGGGTTTGGTTCCACTTGCGTTCTGAACAGATGAGTGCAATCCAATAAAATATTGCATTGCTCTCACTCTAGTGCAAAACATATCAGCATGAGAAATGAATCGCAGTTTGTTGCATTTGGCAGCAAGTCTCGGCTCACATGCACCCATACAAGTCTATGAGAGCGTGCGAAACATCGCACTGCATTCACATGTCATCAGAGTGCAGTGCGATGTACGCAACGACAGGCCGGGGAGGAGATGGGGAGAAAGTGCTCTCTCCCTCTTTTCCACAGCTGTGACCCGATCGCAAGATTGGATCACAGTCTGATAACCCTCAGCTGACCCTCGCAGCAAAAGGTCATTAGCATATTGTTTCCGATGCTCTAGTATTGGAAGCTATGCACAAGTGGAACCGAGGCCTTATTCTAATGTGCGTATGCAATTCATTGCAGCTTATGTTGTAAACTAAGCTCCGTATGCACTGACAATTGACATTAAGACAGAAATACAGTACTCAACCCTATAAATCTTGGACAAGACTTATCTGAAATGATTGGAGAAATGGTGCCATGGATTATGTTTGACTGTATTACTGACCTACGATACTGCTACAATTTACCAAAACATTTATTAGTTGAGAGGTGAACGAAAAATGGCAATTGCTTACATTTCTCTTTCATAAACTACTATCCTAACTAGAGATGAGAGAACCTAAAAAGTAAAGTTTGGTGTTCGTATTGAACACGGACTTTAGTAAAAAATCAGTGTTTGAGTCCAAGGTATAGGTGCTTTACGTATGCAAACCACTCTAGCGAGCTTAGGTACAGGTGCTTAGGTACACTCGGTGCTCAGCCCAGTGCAAGCTGCTTGCAGTGTTTGATTGGCGCACACTGGGGGTAACAACAGCATGAGTAGATGTAGTTTGTAACCCCCCCCGAAAAATGAAAAAAAAACATCGTCCCCAGAAAGTGCTTTGTTTATGGCTGGCAGTATGTAGGTGGAGAGCCAAACTGCCCAATCAGTGACTTCCATTGGAGTTCCGGTCAAGTCCAGCTCCCAAATCGAACTTTATCTAAAGTCCGTTTGAACTCACCGAACCGAACGTCCACGGGTCCACTCATCTCTACTCCTAACTTTTATGACAACTTAAATAATTAGGTAAAATTTAATGAAGCTAAAACAAATCAGAAATTCAATTCAAAATATTCGGTGATAATCCATCCTCATAGACCTCAAAAGTCAAGACCCTCAGTTTGAAAACTTGATTTGTATGCAAATTACGTATCAACATTCAACTTAAAGAGATTGACCATTTTCAAAAATAATTTAGTATGTGCTTGTAATATGATTATGTAGAACTTACTAATATACTTCTATTATGAAAGGTTCCCCAATCTTCAGCTAGCAGGCTCATAGCTGGGTTTTTTGTCAAAATCTCATCAGACCTGTGTGTGACCGGCTGACTTGCATATTTCAATACCAAAGGTGGCTTTGCTTCTCAGATAAAGAAGGCGGTGGGCTTAGCTACTGAAATTAGTCAGCCAGCTAATTTCACACACAAGAAACGCTTTCTGACGTTGAACACTGGGCTCGAAGTGGACCTGCCAAACCCAGGACCAAAGGTGATAGTCATGTCAAGGTTGGGAATTTAGGGAAAACCGCAAAATGGGTTTTTCAGGATCACAGAGACGGAGTTCAAATCAATCTGCGCAGATGTATGTATGAGGAAGAATAACCACACAGAAACGTGTCTCTATTTGGTAGAAGCTCAATGGTCTTCCGATTCGTATATTATAAAATACACACAGTTATTCAGTTCAACATTGTCTCTGATTGGTCAATAACTAGCAATGTTCATATAGTACGTCATCAGCCTGTTTCTGGCTTCCTAATACCAGCTTAAACCAGCTACTGAATACTTCTTTAACACGTTGCTGAGCAAGAACGAGGAGTCAACCTACCACATCTCACATCCCATATCTCACATGGAGAGAACTAACTGATTACAGATTGTCTCAGTATATTCTAAATACCTCCTTGTTCATTGTTCATTTTGGCTTGATTATCTAGTTAACACATTCCTGTACGCACATCTTAAAGTTATAATGGCGTCTATGCGATTGTCATACAGACATACAGATAATTATGCAACAACATCTATATTTTGATTATTTACATACACAGATAATCTTATTACATCTGGACAAATGGCCTATAGCCCAGCAGGCCTACTGTTATGGTTGCAGTGGCACTGGAGACTATGTTCGGATTTCTTGCTACTGCACATGTGCGAGCACTGGAGACTATGTTCGGATTTCTTGCTACTGCACATGTGCAAACGCTGGAGACTAAGTCCTATCTTGGAGCCATTGCACATGTGCAGGTGACATCATCGCTGACACGAGGTCACATGTCTCTGACACCTTCTAAGCTGATTGGCCGCTGGTTATGTGCTTGTGACACGGGGTCATATGTCTGACACCTTCTATGCCGATTGGTCGCTGGTCATGTGCTTGTGACACCTTGCTCGGTGATAGGCCAGCGTGACGTCATTGCTGTCGTTCTGGCAGCGGATTGGCTCTGGTGTCCTCCATCTTGGATGAGGCACAGAGTCTATATAATACCCTGACGCACGCCGCCCGGCGCTCAGTCCTCTTGGTTCATGCATGAGAGTAGACGCTCTGTGCACGTCCCTCTAGGCATCTCTCTGTCTATGCTAGGTGAGCGCTACCAGCAGGGTAGCGTTCTTGTACCTTACAGCTTTGGCTGCGGTCCGTATCCTTACATCTTAGTGGAGCGGACATAGGCAGGTGCTTGCTGGGCCTTGTGATTCTATTCGTAGGTGGACGTTGCCGCTAGGGTAACGTTCCTTATATTGCGTCTGGCAGTTGTTCGTATCCTCGCACACTAGGGGAGCGAACATAGGTAGGAGCTTTGTGCGGCTTGTGCTGCTGTCCGTCTCTTTTGCACCACTAGTGGAGCGGACCTAGGCAGGTGCCATATCTAGTGGTTTGTGTCCTCGCACACTAGTGGAGCGAACACAGGTAGGAGCTTTGTGCGGCTTATGCTGCTGTTCGTCTCTTTTGCACCACTAGAAGAGTGGACCTAGGCAGGTGCCATATCTAGTGGTTCGTGTCCTCGCACACTAGTGGAGCGAACACAGGTAGGAGCTTTGCATGGCTTACGCTGCTGTCCATCTCCTGGCACCACTAGAAGAGCGGACCTAGGCGGGTGCCATTTCACACTCACTGCTTTTGTCTCTGTGATCATTAACAGAGACCATACCACACATCCTCCAAGTAAGGGAGGAATTGCTTTATTTCCTAACTATATGCCTCTGTGAGTTTAACAGAGGTATTGCACTCTGCACTTGTGCTGCTACTATTTACAGCGGCACACTTATATACTCTTCCTCACTCATTAACCTATCCCTTTTATGTTAATGCTAAATACGGTAGTCGCTGTGACTTTAACAGTACACGCTGTGATTGGCTCTAGTGTCACTGAGACGTATCAGTGTCAGTACTGCTTCCGTAGATAAGATAAGATACCCCTTATCCTCTGCCATAGTCTGCAGCAGAGACTTTGCAGGGTGGACCCTGACTGTCTGATATCCCTTTGGTTCTTATAATCAGACAGCCCCCGTAACACTAAGCCTTAGAAAAGTTTGATACTTTTTTTTTTTATAATGAAGCGGTCACAGCTCACCTCCTCCTCCTTCCTGCACAGTGACCTCTGCAAACATAACAGAACATGACAGCAAAACTCTGCTATAAAAATAGATGTTCGCTTCATCTATCATAATATACAGAAAAAAGAATAAAAAAACAGCTTGAAAAAAAAAAAATAGTAAAGAAGACCCGACACTCATGATTGATGCTTTAGATGTATAATTTTCTTTACAATGCACAGTACGGATACTACAATGTTTTGGCGCACAGTTGACCTCTCTGACACAGTCGAGTCGTATGAATGGAAGCTAATATGTAGCAGTAGCATCAGGTATAATAGAGATATAATTGCAGGCAGGAAGGCGATAATTTGAGAATAAAAACTGATTATAAAAAAAAACATATGTTTCAGCATCTGGTTTTAAAAGAATTGTCAGGGGAAAAAGAAAATATCTCCAGGCAATCACAGGCCACAGCGGTATTGCAGCTGGTGGAATGGTGATGTCATGTCTTCCTGTGTCACCGAAGACCAAGAGCGACGTAATAATCCCAGTGGGTGCCAGTAAGTGAGTATGAATTTGTTTATTTTTTACAACAACAAGCTGTTGGAGATATCTTATTTTTGTCCAGACAACCCTTTTAAAGGGAACCTGTCACTTACTCACCTCCGGGGCAGTGCAGTGTGGTGGGTGTCTCTGGTCTCTCTCCGGCGCCTCCTCTCTCTTGCGATCCCCATCCTCCTTCTTGCTTCGTGTGGATGGCGCGTCCTACTTCATAAACAGTGTCCTCCTGTGAATGTTGTAAGATGGTGACCAGCTATATTGTTAATGGTCTGTATATACCACAGAAGTGGTGTAAACCTGAAGTTCTGTTCTGGTACATGTAGTGCTACATGTTTGTAAAGTGTTTTCTGGGTCAGGTTTATAGGTAGCTGGAGATGGTTGGGTCTGGCTACCTATATACCCTTGCCCATGGGTGTGTCAGTGTCACATGAGGCATGTAAAATGGATACCATTTGGCACATGACAGAATAGGTGTGAGAAGTCATAGTGTGAGAAGCAGCCTGTGTGAGAGGTGCTCTACACTGAATAGTCATTGTGGTGAGGCTGCTAAAAAAGCATAAACAGGTATCGAAGCCTCTCTGGAGGCAACCCCCTAGGAGAACAGAGGGTCTGCTTCAACTGGAAGGGACCAGTGAGTCGAGCCAAGCAAAGCTCTACTTGGATACGTGAGGAACGACCTGTGCAGTCAAACCGATGAATTTATGGACTTGAATCTCATGTACAGGGTGATCCATAAGTATAGATACACCCTGGGTGGGCCATAACTATGAATACACCCTGATAAAAAAAAGTAAAGTTGAATTCAAAATGGCAGCTTTGCAGATGGCCGTCATGGGCGTCACCTGGCCTCGTTTGGCCCCTCCCATGTACTAATATGCCACAAATAGTAAGGTGATATCAGCAACCACTTGCATTTTATCAGGGTGTATCCATACTTATGGCCCACCCTGTATATTGTCTATCAGAAGTGAGGTTTATGTGTTTTAATTAAACGTGTTGGACCTTTTAAGAAGTTCGTTCCTGTGTGCTACCTTGAAGACCAGCAAGTGAGTAAATAACCCCATTATGCAATGTTTGAACTGTGTGCATTGTCACATTGTGCGCTTCTCTCTGCCCTGCTGTGGGCAGAACAAAGTACTGTAATGCGCAGGAGTGGGGAAAGGTCAAAGACCACACGCGCATGTGCGCTACAATACTTTGCTCTGCTCTCAACAGGACAGAGAGAAGTGCCCATGTGCAGGAGCATAATGGAGGCTTCTGTGTGGATGACTTAGGGTATGTCATCCACACGAAGCAGGGAAAGAGGACAGCGATCTCAAGACGAGGGGAGGCGTTGGATCAAGTCCAGCGACGCCTATCGGACTGGACCACCCCACAGGTGAGTAGGTCACAGGTTCCCTTTACCATCCACGTGCATAGGTATGAGTTTATATCATATAAGCAACAGCCTAATAATCTTTCTATCTATAGATAACGCTGTGCCATAAGGAACGGTTGTATTGAAAGGAAAGAAAAGACAACAATTTTACACAGTTTACACCTGGAACAAAAAGACCTCCATTAATTGGAGCAGAAACCTGAAGTGATGAATCCAGCCACGTCTGCCGAGTATAATTTAATAACCACAAATAGAAAATGTATCAAAAGCACAAAGATATCCCAAAGGCTGCAATGTTCATAAAATAAAAAAGAAAGGAGAGAAATCATTTTCTGCTGTCTCCTAAAATGTTACAATTAACAAAACACATGAACAGCAGTAGATCTGCCACAAGCAATAATGCGGCTGGGAATAAAGCATATGGCAAGCAAACCTTGTGTACAGCATCTCGGTGCTAAATATACTGCATGGACAGCGTGTATTGTGCCTATGTCACTGCTCCATTGCTATAGATTGGATTGTACAAAACCATCGGAGATCTGTAGAGTGGTCAGGGGTAGAGGACCACATGGAACTTTGTGAAATGCAAGAAAAACCCTTAAGGCCTCTTTAACACGTCTATGAAAAACTGCACACATTTTGCACAGCCATGTAAAAGGTGTGTATTGCCTTCCATGTGCCGTGATTTTGGCACCTGTGTGTAATCCGTGTGCTATCCGTGATAATACTGCTCACCTCTCCCTGACGCTGCTGTCGATGGTGCTGAGGTATTCTGCTCTGCGGTCTCTGGCCCTGCTGACTCCAAACTGCGGCTGCTTCCGGTCTTCGGTGCAGTGAATATGCATGGGCATAATGAGCGGGTCAGAAAGAAGCAAGTGACAGCACAGGCAGAGACAGCAGCGCTGGAGAAGGTGAGTATAGAAATTAATTTTATTTCACAGAAACATGGCTTTCTCCAGTAAGTGTCACACTGATGTCACACGGATCACATCTGTGTGGTCCATGTGACACCCATGCTGCTGGAAAAAAATTAACATGTCTGCTTGTGGAGCACATGGACACACATATGCTCCACATGGACACACGATCCATGGGAAAACACATTGATTTTAATGGGTCTATGAGCGTCCTTGTCTCCGGTACTTTTAAAAATGGACCTCAAACGTACTGGAGACACGAATGTGTGAAGGGGGCCTTAGGCAGTGAAGAAGATGTCAGTTCAACCTCCAGACATGCGCAGTGAATTTGCGAAGCTGGGACGCATACACCTGGCTTCATAGGCGCTATGATGCTAATGAAGAAAGCAGTGCCCGTACGCAGGGTTTGCAGAGAGCTGGCGATGACACCGCCTCTCTGCAAGTCATGTTATCATGCCCACAGGAGAGTGATAAAAGGCTGAGGAACAAATGCCCCATTGACTAGCCAAAAGCCTAATTTGCATATTCAAAATAGAGTTTAAAAATATTGTTTACAAACAAGTGATTAGGTTTCAGACAGTATAAAGGGCAATAGGAAGGGTATTTAGTAATGAATATATAAATTCTGGTGGGTTGGAGGGCACAAGGGACATGACAGGTTCCCTTAAAGTCTATGAAATCCTCCAGTGCAGATCACCATAGAAGGTTGCAATGAATGCTTTTTTTTCGATTTAATGTTCCAGTTTTTGTAAGGTAACATAAAGCACAATGGAGGCTTCCTATATGGGGCATGTTAAATGGATGTGCATGTGTGTGTGTCTGTGTATAAGTTTATGTTTGGTATGTTATGTCTTTGTCTATATATGTGTTTATGTACACTTGTATCTGTCTATTAGAGTGTGTCTGTGTACTTACAGTATGTGCGAGTGCATATGTTTGCATTTATCTCTGTAAGTGAATAGGGCCAAATTCAGACATCCATATTTTTCTCGCATATGAAAAAATTAGACTGATTTCCTACAGAGTTTAAATCCAATTTTCACCAATGTTTGGTCAGGGGGGTCAGCTTCTACCATCAGGGTTTCATCAATTGTTCTTATATGCAAAAAAGCGAAGAGACTGGGTTACGCAAGCATCTCCTTAAAGAATAGTGAAAAACAGTCAACAATAAAGGCCGCTTTACACGCAACGACATCGCTAACGAGATATCATTGGGGTCACGGAATTCGTGACGCACATCCGGCCTCGTTAGCGACATCGATGTGTGTGACACCTACGAGCGACCGCTAATGATCCGAAAAACGGCAAAAATCGTTGATTGTTGACACGTCGTTACTTTCTCAAATATTGTTGCTCATTTTGGACGCAGGTTGTTCGTCGTTATTGAGGCAGCACACATCGCTACGTGTGACACCCTGGGAACGACGAACCACAGCGTTCCTGCGTCCTCCGGCAATGAGGTTGGATTGACGATAATGCGGATGCTCTCTGCCCCTCCGCTTCTATTGGTGGCCTGCTGTGTGACGTTGCTGTGAAGCTGCATGAACCTCCCCCTTAAAAAAGAGTTTGTTCGCCGGCCACAGCAACGTCGTTAGGAAGGTATGTGTGTGTGACGCGTACTATATTGTTCGCCACAGGCAGCGAATTACCCGTGATGCATGCACAACGGATGCTAGCGACGTCGCAGTGTGTAAAGCAGCCTTAAGACGTATTGATGAGTGCGCTGGCCAAGAACGAGATCCTCTCACCCATAGGCTTGCATTGGTAAGTTTGTGACTGGTCAGAAATGGTTATTTCTCTGTTTTGTTTTTTCTTTCATGAAGTTGTTTTTGTGTTTTTTCTAGACGAACGTCTGGACAAAAATGAAGAGATTTCCATATTTGATCCGAATCACGGAAGAATTTGCCAATGGACATCAATGGGCATGTGCAAAACTTGAGCAGCGCTAATTGCATCCTAATCACATCCTAGTGCTGACTGTTTTTCACTGACTGATCAGAGAAGCTTGAGAAACGTACATCAAATTTTTCTTTTTTTTCTTTTTAACGTGGTTAAAACTCACTGATCGTAGTTTTTCGGGATTCTCAGCAAAAAAATAGACAAAGAGACATGTCTGGTTTATCCAATTTGTAAGATAAAGTTAGCCATTTAAAGGGAATCTGTCAGCAGGTTTTTGCTACCTCATCTGAGAGCAGCATGATGTAGGCAATGAGATTCTGAATCCAACGATGTATCACTTAGATTACTGGCTGCAGCCATTCTGACACAATGTGAATTTTTAACTTTAGTCATGTAGCATGTAGAATCCACAGACATGTCCCCGCCCACACCAGGCTCTCTATAGAGATTGTACATTGACTGTGAGATGTCAATCAGAGGAGGAGACATGCTGGACAACCTGGCACAATCTAGCTAACCACAGCAATAAGGGTCCGGATGCTAAAACAAGCATAGCAAATAAACAAAAGATCAGATAGGACAGTGACAACAAAGGCATGCCTGAACCTCATACATAGCAAAAACCTGTTGATACATTCCATTTAGGTCAATACCTCCATGAAAACAAGGGCCAGCACACTGATACAATCTCTGAATTATCCGAGTGCTATCAGGTTTCTTTCTAAATGACTTTGGTATTAAAAGCTTGGAAATGTTATTTTTTTTTTTTTCATTTTTTACTATGAGAAAAATGGATGAAACTCTAATAGTGAAAATGAATATAAGGATCAAAAATTGGATGAAAAAAAAAACCAATAAAAATGAATTTGTTTTTTTCATATGTAAAAAAATTACATATGTGAAACCCTTTCTATAAGTCTAGGATACCATGATGACTCTTATTCCGTAACAGCAATACTCAGACAAGTGGTCAGTTCATAGCAAAATTGAGCAACCTTGACGTTATGAGGTGACATTTGGCTATAAAAAAACAGGCAAGTCGCAGACCAGTCATGTGTAAGTCACAAATTGCACACACCGTACATTGAAGCCTATGGAAGAAAACTCAGACCTGTGGATTGGATTTTTTGGCAATGGACATGTTGGGATTGAGACAGGTTGAGGGTTGGGATCCAATAATTATTAATATTTAGTCCACGATGCTTTACATGTGAAAATGGGTATACCATATTTTTTGGACTATAAGACGCACCAGAGCAGAAGACGCACCCTGGTTTTAGAGAAGGAAAATAGGAAAATAAAATTTTAAGCAAAAAATGTGGTCATGACACACTGTTATGAGGAGAGGATCTGCTGCTGACACTATTATGGGGGTAATGTCCCCAAATTCTCTACTAAGGTACCCCATCCTGGTAATGATCATCCTGCCTTGTATATATATGTCCCTCATCCTGGTATAGCCCCCATCCTGCTATATATTGCCATCCTGGTATGTGCTCCCATCCTGCTATATACCTCATCCTGGTATATGGCCGCATCATGCTATATATCCCATCCTGGCATATGGCCGCATCCTGCTATATACCCCCATCCTGGTATATGGCTACATCCTTCTATATACCCCATCCTGGCATATGGCCACATCCTGCTATATACCCCCATCCTGGTATGTGCTCCCATCCTGCTATATACCCCCATCCTGGTATGTGCTCCCATCCTGCTATATACCCCCATCCTGCTATATACCCCTATCCTGCTATATACCCCCATCCTGGCATATGCCATCATCCTGGTATATGCCATCATCCTGCTATATGCCATCATCCTGCTATCCTCCTATATACCCCCATCCTGCTATATACCCCCATCCATCCTGCTATATACCCCCATCCTGCTATATGTCCTGCATCCTGTGGCACACAAAAAAAAAATAAACGTTTATACTCAACTTTTCTCGCTCCACGCAGCATCGCTCCTCATGTCTGTGCTGTCAGCAGCGCCGCTGGCGTCTTGAGCCGGCCACGATTCCTGCAGCACCGCAATGTCCTCCTGTCTGTGCAGGCCGCGGCTGTGTGTGGACACGTGTGCACAGCGATGACGTCATTGCTGTGAGCACCGCTAGTCTCCACACAGCCGCGGCCGGCACAGACAGGAGGACATCACGGTGCTGCAGGGGAACAGTGAGTATACTGATTCACTGCACCCCATGCTGATGATGATGCACGGGGGGCAGTGAATACAGCCGCACATGATCACTCCAGGAAGTAGTTGCCAGGGGTGATCATGCGGGCCGGCTTTTTAGTAAGCGCGCATCCCCTGCTCACCTGTCAGCGCCGGCTTCAGCACTGAGAGATGGGCGGGAGGATGGGCATGCATATGTAATGAGCGGGCCCACGTGGTCACGGCTGGTGCTGCTGCAGCCTGTTCTTGCCCCTGATGACCCACTCCACCGCAGCATCCTCATTCTCTGCAGCCCTACATTCAGACTATAAGACGCACCCCCACTTTCCCCCAACATTTGGGTGGAATAAAGTGCGTCTTATAGTCCAAAAAATACGGTACATAAAAATAAGTGCAATACTCATGCCCAATACAAGGCACAACCCTGTAATCTAAGAAAAAGACTGATGGCACATCCTACCTTTCTAATGTGGACGGTGCAAACTGAACATGAAACACAGTAACAAAGACTTTTTCTTATAATGTTTCTTGTCAATACAAGGCAGAGACTGATTCAGGAAGAGAGCGGACCCTGCCCCCGCGAGCTCACAGTCTACAGGGTTGAGAGTGTTGCAATAATACACTAAAATCCTCATATCACACAACACATTTCTCCATAAAAACACAAGTGTACTAAAGACGTATCGAGGTATTAGTACCTGAAAATTCTCCAGCCTATCAGAGAAAGCTAATATATTGTTTGGATGGTCCTGAGGGCCCCGAAACCTTTTAACCTCTGTACAGAGATCTGGAATTACAACAGGGCCCAGGAGATCGCTGCCTATGTAAGGCTGCAATCTGGAGGAAAGTAGTCATCTGGCAGGGTCAAACCAGGAGGTACAAAAGGGACAAAGTCAACAGGCAAGAGCGTGGTCAGGTAACAGGCAAAGGTCAAAACGGAGATGGTTTTGAAGTAAAAAAACAGCAGGAGAGTAGTCAGAGAGCAGGCAGAGGTCAAAACACGGGAATAAATAGTACAAAAGCAGGATGTGAACCAGGCAGCAGCAGTAAACTACAAGACTATATCTGGCAGCGACCAGCAGACAAGAGGGGGAATAAGAAGGGTGTGGTGTCGTCCCATTGGCCCTGGCTTAAAGGTGGTGACTTCAGCTGGGGGCACACACCACCACAGTCAGCCAGTGGTACTGCAGGTCCTAGTGAAAACCAGCTTAATGGATGAGCGGAGCCTGCGCCCAGAGCCACTGACTCCTCTCCCATCACCAGGACAGCCCACGGCAGAAATACGGCGGCGTCTGGTGATCGAAGCAGAAGTAGACTCTGGTGGAGATATGACAATTATGCTATATGTACATATATGAGTGTAAATGTGCATGTATGGGAAGGTGGGAGCATTGTTTTCCTTCCACAGTTCCTTCTATTGCTGATTATGGTTTTTATAAATATCATTTCTGTTTCTTTATCTTTCTAGTTTGGAATCCAATAAGTCATCTGACAAGGCCCTGGCACATCGCATACCCCATCTATCCAGATCAGTCTGTCCTCACAAATAAAAAGAATGCCAAAGAAGGATTTGATTTCTTGGTAATTCCGGCAGCTTCTCAGTAATTACAATTAACAAAAGATTAGATATCTTTTAATAGAAAATAAGTCACTCGGTTCAACCCGGCAATTTAAAAAGACAGAAAGAGCATTGATCCCGGCTGCGAGAGCTACAGATATTTTTTTTTTTATTTATTTTTTTGGTTTATTTCAGCTTTGGCTACAAAGTCTAATCAAAAATATGGAGGCAATTCCACAAATGCAAAAATGAAGCTTACAGCAGTTCTGTTACTAATGCAAAACTGACAGCGCAATAGACAGAGGCAGGGCCAGGGGCAATAACAGCGTTCACAGGGCCCCGGAAAGTTTATACATCATAGACGTCCGTTTTATCACATGAAGCGCTTCCATTTTATGCTGATATGTGTTCAATAAAAATCTGTTTATTAAGCCGCAAGAACTAATAAAACTGTTTGCAAATGTGCAATAAAAAATCCACATCTGCCAGTTGTGAGAGCAGAAAATCGGCTTACAGATGGAAAGTAAGAAAATTACATATTTAACACCACTTCCCATTAATTGTCAATGTATTGTTCATGTGCCTCATTGTCAGGTAAAGGTAATAAATAGGGACGTGCAGGGAGCGCACACTGTCTCCTCCGCATTCACTTTCTTTATAAAATAACAAGAGGAACACATTATGCAGCTGTTTCCGCTTTTAGGTAAATAAATTATTCATCTACTCTCAGTTCTTTAATAGTTTACCATTTTTCCTAACGATAAGAAAAGGGAGAGAAAAAGTTCAACCAAGGAGTGCAGAGGATATGTATAATTAGATGATGGGGAAACATTTGTCAGGTTTTTTATCTGTAATGCAATCAGAAAGTTTGACAGACTTTGTTCTCTTCTGGAGACAATTGTATCCTGTGCACAGACCAGATTCATCATAGAGAGAAACCTCAGAGGATGAAGATGGAAGGATGGAATACTATTGTATAACAGATAGACAGACGGATAAATATTGTAGATAAATAGATAGATGTACAGAGATAGATATACAGATAGAGATAGATAGATAGACAGACAGACAGACAGATAGATAGAAGGATAGACAGACCGACAGACAGATAGAAGGATAGATAGACAGACAAACAGACAGACAGACAGACAGACAGATAGATAGACAGACCGACAGACAGATAGAAGGATAGATAGACAGACAGACAGACAGATAGATACATAGATAGATAGATAGATAGATAGATAGACAGACCGACAGACAGATAGAAGGATAGATAGACAGACAGACAGACAGACAGACAGATAGATAGAAAGATAGATAGATAGATAGATAGATAGATAGGTAGATAGGTAGATAGATAGAATAAAGATATAGATAGAAAGACAGACAGACAGACAGACAGACAGACAGACAGATAGATAGATAGATAGATAGATGGATAGACAGACCGACAGACAGATAGAAGGATAGACAGACAGACAGACAGACAGATAGATAGTTAGATAGATAGATAGATAGATAGATAGATAGATAGATAGAATAAAGATATAGATAGAAAGACAGACAGACAGACAGACAGATAGATAGATAGATAGATAGATAGATAGGTAGATAGATAGAATAAAGATATAGATAGAAAGACAGACAGACAGACAGACAGATAGATAGATAGATAGACAGACTGACAGACAGATAGAATGATAGATAGACAGACAGACAGACAGATAGATAGATAGATAGATAGATAGATAGATAGATAGATGGATAGACAGACCGACAGACAGATAGAAGGATAGATAGACAGACAGACAGACAGACAGATAGATAGATAGATAGATAGATAGATAGATAGACAGACAGATAGAAGGATAGACAGACAGACAGACAGATAGATAGATAGATAGACAGACAGACAGACAGACAGACAGATAGATAGATAGAGAGATAGATAGATAGACAGATAGATAGGTAGATAGATAGAATAAAGATATAGATAGAAAGACAGACAGACAGACAGACAGGTAGATAGATAGATAGATAGATAGACAGACAGATAGAAGGATAGACAGACAGACAGACAGATAGATAGATAGATAGACAGACAGACAGACAGACAGACAGATAGATAGATAGATAGATAGATAGATAGATGGATAGACAGACTGACAGACAGATAGAAGGATAGATAAACAGACAGACAGACAGACAGATAGATAGATAGATAGATAGATAGATAGATAGATAGACAGACAGATAGAAGGATAGACAGACAGACAGACAGACAGATAGATAGATAGATAGATAGATAGGTAGATATAGAATAAAGATATAGATAGAAAGACAGACAGAAAGACAGATAGATAGATAGATGGATAGACAGACAGACAGACAGATAGAAGGATAGATAGAAAGACAGACAGACAGACAGACAGATAGATAGATAGATAGATAGATAGATAGATGGACAGACAGACCGACAGACAGATAGAAGGATAGATAGACAGACAGACAGACAGACAGACAGACAGATAGATAGGTAGATAGATAGATAGAATAAAGATATAGATAGAAAGACAGACAGACAGACAGATAGATAGATGGATAGACAGACAGACAGACAAATAGAAGGATAGATAGATAGACAGACAGACAGACAGACAGACAGATAGATAGGTAGATAGATAGAATAAAGATATAGATAGAAAGACAGACAGACAGACAGATAGATAGATAGATAGATAGATAGGTAGATAGATAGAATAAAGATATAGATAGAAAGACAGACAGACAGACAATAGATAGATAATAGATAGATAGAATAAAGATATAAATAGATAGATAGATAGATAGAGATAAGATAGATAGATATTGTAGATAGATAGATGGATAGATAGATTAATAGATAAATAATGGTAGATCGATGGATACAATAGACAGATAGATGACTAGATAGGTATATAAGAGATAGAAAAATAGATTATAAATAGATAAATATGTGCCGCCCCCGAGCCAGCAGCCGCCGCTGCTCGGATCCGGGCCTTCTGTGGGTGGCTTGAGGGTCTCCGGACCTGGGGGTCTCACGGACACGCCGACTAAAAAGGTGGACGTAGATGTACGGGCTAGGCCGTATTAGGTTCATGACGCCACCCAGTGTGTGGTGAGGTGGACTGCCTGGTCTGGAACTCAGGAGTCCGCTCCCGGCTGGATGTGGCCTAAAGAGCTGTGCCTGCAGACGCTGGCCCATGGGATCTATGGGCCCTGGCGGTGGCCTTATCCCTATCGGTGGGCTGTTGTCTTCTCTTAGGGACTTTGGGTGGGACAGGACCTATAATCCTGCCCTCAATTGGTTAATTAGCTAGGCCGCTGGTTTCGGTCCTGGCTTCATGGTCCGAGTACCCCCTCTATGCTACGGTTTCCGGGTCAGTTCTCCGTGTCGGTACCGGCGGGCTACAACCCTGTACCGGTCCACCTCGGATCTGCCGAGCCATCTTCCTGTCTCCTGCTAACGGAGATCACCGTCTGCCACCTAGCCAAAGGCACCAGGGCTCCGACCCTGGCACTGTTCAACTTGAACTTCCTCTGCTGGAGCTACACCTAGCTCCAGCCCACACTCCTCTCAACTTGAACTCAAAACAAATCTGTTTGTTTTCCCACCCCGGGCTGTCTAGACCCCTAGATGAGTGTGTCCAAATGCCTGGTCCTGCCCACTGGTGTGCCTATCTTTCCCTAAGGGGGAGTGACTAGGGTTTGAAATCGGCTGTGTATCACCTAAGTGAGGGATGGTGTTATACAGGGGCCTATCTGTGACTACCTGGTTTTGCCAGGGCATCACAAATAGATGATAGACAGATGTGTAAAAAGATAGACAGATAGATAGATAGAAAGATAGAACTTCAATGCCATTAGTGCAACCTGTGCAGCCATATCAGGGACCATGTCCAACTCAAAGCGGTTTCTCTCTCTCACACACATGTAGACATTATGTACATTAAGTGAAATTATGCTAAACTAATGGACTGCAAAGGGCCCATATTCTGAATTTTGCACGAGTCCTCTTGTGTCTGTGTCTGCCCAGATTGATACATAAGTAAATAGATAGTGTAATGCTCGCCGGTGAGGATGGAGAAGCAGAGAGCTGAAGTGGATCCTCTGGACTATAGGGAGACTCCGAGCCTACCCTAGCGTAAGGTAGAGGACTGGGACTGTGGCAGGTGATCCCCAGGACAGGGGCATACACAGGATCAGACAGGACTGGGTCTCAAGTGCAGACAGGGACCACCAGGGTGGCTCAAGGCAGACAGCTCAGGGAGAACAGACAGGCAGAGTCACTATCAAGGCAGATGGCATGCCCAGGATGGACAGGCAGAGTCACTAGCAAGATAGATGGTACGGCCAGGATGGATAGGCAGAGTCTCTACACCAGCAAGCCAGCAAGGTAAGATGGACTGATAACAGGTACCAGCAAGACAGGACTGGAACCAGGAGCCAATATGCAGGTCAGGCTGGGACAGATACAGGCATGAACAGGACTGGAACCAGATACCAATAGGCAGGACATGTTGGGACCAGATTTGGGGCAGAACAGAACTGGAGTCAGGTGTGAATAGGCAAGAGAGGCTGGGATCAGGTACAGGCAGGAACAGGATTAGACCCAGGTGCCAATAGGCAGGATGAGCTGGGACCAGGTACAGGCAGGGACAGGACGGTATGGGAGACCTGACAACTAGCTAGACAGAGTACAATTGACTAGAAACTGATGGTGTTGAACAGGCTGAGAGGCACTTCCTAGGGGTGGACCACTGTCCCTTTAAGAGAGGAGCAGCAGCGCACTCGTGTACTCCAGAGGAGCGCTCCTGGAGGTCCTGTGACACGCGCACAGACTCTGGGAGGGGTAAAAGGAGAAGGCACCCATGTGGAAGAGTGCAGTGACACCGGGAAGCATAGAAGCTGTTCACGGCGGTGAGTGACTGCACATCCCTTCAGGTAGAGAGAGCAAGGAGTGCAGGGATGCAGCGCTACAGATAGGTAGATAGATACTTGTAGATAGATAGATAGATAGATAGATAGATATGGTAGACTGATAGACAGAAAGGACTAAACGTCTGTAGATAGAAATAAAAGATTAATGAGATAAAAATTACTAGGTAACTACCACTCATGATGACCCAACACAAAAGGGCCCAATTCAATATTTGCTAGTCTTGAATTGTACGTCTTGGAGTAGGAGGCACAAATTTCATTAAGAAGGTAACACTTACCCTCTTCGGCCTAAGAGAAAACAACTCAGAAAAAGTGTATGGAAAAAAAAATCCTAATGAAATATATAATAAATGTGCCAATGATGTTCAATTAATTGATATAAATAATGCAAATGAAAACTTTTATAGCAGTGGGCAAAAAAAAATGAAAATTACACACCAAAAAGAAGAAAAATCCAACGGTGTGTAATAACTACCATTCCACCTATGAAGCTGAAAAAATGCTGATCCCTAAATTCAATTAGTTGTAAGGTAAAACATGCCTGACCCGAATAGAAAGAGGTATCCTGTGGAGTCAAGAATGCAAATGCTGAATTGGAAATGCTGAGAACCAATGAGTTGAGGCTGATAAATAATGAGGTATAGGATATTCCCTCGTGAATCACCTCCTGCAGTGTATCTATCTTAAGGGTATAAAGTTATACTTTTTATTGGTAGTGCCCACAGGCTTTTTCTTTGTTTAAAGTCATTAAGAAAAGCATGTCACTTAATGAATAAGTGGCGTGAACCTCGCCAGAAACACTACTGGATGTAACTGGAGTACAAATTTTGACGTACAAAATGCCACCGGTATTGATGAAGTTGATAGGCCGATGTTGCCACTCCCTGTCCTGCTCTGAACTTCTGCCCAGATTCGGCCCATTCTATCGGACGTGCTTAAAAATTCCAAAAGTAGCAAAGAGTTTCTGCAATAAAGTTGTCACTTTTCAATATGTTTTAGTCCAGTTGTTTAGTGTTTTTTTGATAAATCGGGAAAATCATTTGAAGACCCAGTATGAAAAGAACCTAAAGGTCTGCTTCAATCTGCCACATACACTAAACAAGGGGCATCTCAAGAAGATGACAACATTTGTTTTTTAACTATTTTATTTTCTAGGATTAAAGCTTTACAGGTTTTTTATGTTGTTAGTGCGCAAACCAAGAAACATGTTTACATGTTGTCCATTATTAAATTGTTAATTACACCAAATGTATATTACAGTCGTGTAGGAAGACGGACAATATGATTCCCAGCTGTGTAAGACTCATGTTCAAGACCTTCACGCCAAATGAGCACATTCTGTACATGTTCCAGTGTAATACTATTTCATAGCTTAGCATGAACCTATTTATGTAGAACCCAGTCATAAATTCAAGGAAGGCACATTAGGTAAGATTAAAAAAGGAGAATCTTTCGTATGATTATCTACAATTCTTACTGTATTTCAGATAAGTCAATTTGAAGTTTGCTGGCGTCTAATGCTCTAAATCAGGAGTCCCCAACCACTGGTCTGCGGACCAGGACCGGGCCGTTGGGGTTAGCCATTGGGATAAACACTTACAGTGTGCTCTGCTCTGTGGAAGATCAGAGCATACTTTGTGGGGTGGATGTTGCCCTCTACCCTGCCCCAGCATGCCCTCCATAATGTTTTCTGCCAGGAACCATGACATTTAAAATGCCACGGCTCCTGGCAGAGAACATTATGCAGGGCATGCCGGGGCGGGGCGGCGAGCTAACCTTAGTAGATGCGGCTTCTGACACAGCAGATTATGTGGCGCATGGTGGGGCGGGTCGGTGATATGGCCACAGTGTTGTGGCTCCTGAAATAGCTCCTGGCGGGGACCTGGTCTACAGTGCTGTTCACCGAGGTCCCGCCAGCATTCCCTGGTGTACAGAGCTGTTGGTGTATAGCGCTGCTCTACTTGCAGAATATCTACGGACAAGAATGGCATATTTGTCCAGCCCTCTTTCTCCTCCTGTTAGCTGTATGTTCTCCATAACCACACCCACATATGACCAAAGCCTTGCCGCTGCCCCACCCCCACCCCACCCTTTTGGGCCATGAAAAACTGGTCTTGCTTGAAGCTGGTCCCTGGTGCAAAAAAGGTTGGGGACCACTGCTCTAAATGAATCAGGAGTGTCTGACAAGTGGTGTACAAATTGACACAAACCTTACTCCACTCATTTAGGTATGCTGAAGCTCTTCATGACTTAGCCTAGTCAATCCCCTGTCACTCCCCGGACCACCTCCACTACACCTATTTTGGCGGAGCTGGCCGAACCTGCCTTAAAAACACCAAAAGTCAAAACATTTTTGTGCAACTCCACGTTATGTAAACATTTTGTGACTTGTCAAACAATTTACTTCAGAATTCTGGTATGATGGCTTAGATGAATGAGGGTTATTAATGTATCTGCTGAACAATTAGAAGCTTTCTGATATTGTAATTGGCGATGAATTTATTCGGCACAAATCAAATTTTTGGAAACGATTCAGTGAAGTTGGAAAATATGAATTTCAAATTTCAAAATTATCCGCTCATCTATAGTTGGAGCAATAAAAATAAAAAGTAATGAGTAATACATTTTTGCTCATTGTACAGAACAGTAAAAAAATGACACAACGTACCCTTATATGCCATTTAACATTTCATTTGTCCCTTACAATACTGTTCAATCAGGTTTTCAGCTCAGTTTAATGCTGAAGGCAAATATATCCTCACAGTTCTTTTCTTCCAATTGTACTGTACATAGGTATTCTGCGGAGTGATGTTATACAGGTCTTGTCACAAAATACTGTTTCATATTGGCACCTAGTTATGTAGTTATTCTGTGCCTTGATAGAACATTCTTTTTTAGTGGAAATTAGGATTTCTAAAGTTTTTTGAGCCATCAGATGTTTTAGATCTGCCAGTTCACATAGTCGAACATTCATGTGTTACGGAATCACTGTATTGTAACAGCTTCTGTAAAATGAAATCAAATTTATGTAAAACCAATATATGACAAAGAATACACATATATTAAAAGTGATGAGGCTTATGATATAGATGACATAGAATACGTCATCAATATCAGATCGATGGGGGTTCAATATCCAGAACCCCCACAGATTAACTGTTTTCAGCTCCAGTGGCTTCCTGATGTAAAGACAATAGCACAGCTCCAATCATTCAGGTAGTGGATATACTCAGGTGCAGCAGCTCAGTTTCTATTTGCAGCAGCTCAGTTTCTATTTGCAGCAGCTCAGTTCCTATTCAGTTTAATTGGTGCTGAGCTTCAGTCCTTGAGAATGGCCACCTATCCAAAGGTCATCGATGTTATAAATTTGGACGAGTCTCTTTAAGCACTTCTAAAACTCTTATACCAAGCATGCAAGCTTCCACTCATGTATTCACTGATGCATCTGTAGCAACGTGGGGCACTTTAATATTAGAGATGAGAAGATTGTTCATAGAGGATTGAATTTGAGTCAAATTTGGTGAATCTTGCGGTTTCAAGCACTTGATTGTTTTGCAAAAAATAAAAAATTGGCTAAGCACCATTTCCCACACAACTGAAGCATGAGAGAGCACTTAGGATTTTATTTAGGAATATCAGACTGTAAGGGTCTGAATAAAAATGCATATGACAAGTTTCACATTTATATTTTTTAAATATTTAGAAAACCATATATCTTTACGCTTTATTAATACTTGCTACTTAGTGTTGGTGCATCTGTAAGATGGTGGTCGAGTTATGTCATAAATCATGATGGGGTGATCACCACCAGCTGCTGTGGTGAGCTAGTGGTGATTCTCGCACATGTCTGTTGACTTGAACAGCTGACATGTGTGCCTTGCCGGCACAGTTGGATCTGCAATCCACCTTTAACCTTTTAACCCCTTAAATCACTCTGTCAAAATGTGACAGTGTGATTTAAAGTGCCGCAGTGAGGAACAAGCCATTCCCTGCTGCCATTGGAGGCTCCGTGATGCAAACACAGGGAGCCAATGGTTGTCCTGGTTGCATAGGGTCATGTGGTGACTCCTGTCGCTATCATGACATAGTTCCCGTTACAGCTGGCAGATCAGCAGCTGTAACAAGAACACAGGATTTCTCCTGATCAGAGCGATGTTGCTCTGATCAGGAGAAATGAATGCACGATCAAACTGCTGATCTTTATAGCCCCCTAAGGGGACTACTAAAATTAAAAACAAGTAAAAAAAACTTTAAGAAATGTAAAAAGACCTAAAAGTTCAAATCCCCCCCCATTAACCCCATTGAGAATTAAAGGGTTAAGACAATAAAAAAAAATATTCACATAATTGGTATTGCCATGTTTAGAAATGCCTGATCTATGAAAATATAAAATCAATTAATCTGATCGGTAAATGGCGTAGCGGCAAAAAAATTGCAAATGCCAAAATTCCTTTTTTTGGTCGTCACAAATTTTGTGCAAAATGCAATAACAGGTGATCAAAATGTAGCATCTGAGCAAAAATAGTACCGTTAAAAACATCAGCTCGTGACGCAAAAAATAGGCTGTCACAGAGCCTCATATCCCAAAAAATGAGACCCATACTGGTCATGGAAAATGGCACAAAAAGTGTGCCACTTTTTTGGACAACCTTGTGAATTTTTTTTAACCACTTAGATAAAAATAAACCTATACATGGTTGGTGTCTATGAACTCTTACTGACCTGAGGCATCTCACTGACACATCAAGGGTGACCTGTGACAAAAGAGGAGACCGAGAGCCACAAAACTGAGATTCTGACCAGAGAAAAAAGCCATCTGCAATACAGACAGAGCGACTGGAGTTGGGTCTGAATCCACTTCAAGTGAGTGACCAAGAGACACTGATTCCTAAGGGAGACACTCAGCAGTATGCTCAGGAAGGGACGGATGTGGAAGAAACAGTATGCAAGTGTAATAGAGAGTCCTGGGCGGTAGATCCAGAAGTGTCAGGAAGCGATTAGATTGGTTCAACCATATTGGCACAATCCCTGTGGGAGAGGAATATGACATGGAAGAGCTGCGAGGGCAAAGCAACTCTAGAGAACTGTGATGTCAGGATGAGATGGATGTTAGTGAGTTACTCAGGCCTATGTGTAAGGGCATGGAGGGCATATGAGATTAAACACGCTGCAGAAAAATGTCTGGAGTTACTCCTTAATGCTTTAATGCATAGGAAACATCCGAGAAGCAATGTGCCCGCTGTGTATAGAGTTATCATTCATTAGCCATCTCTTCAGTAAAGACTTTCTATTTCTAACGGAGCAGTGGCTTACCTTCCTGAGTGAAGTAACAACTGGTCCTGGCAACCCAACACTAATTGCAACATAATACCTGTAAAGGTGTATTGCATCATCACACACCCAGGCAGGACCTCCATTTTCATGCAGCATGCCAGGGTATTTGACGAGCAAAAGGGTAACAATATTTTGAACTTTTGACTTTCACATTCCATATCTTACCATCTACTACAGTGTTGAGTGTGACACGACCTTCATGTTATAGATAATCATCTTGGCTATGTCATGCATAAATTTGACTTGGAATTATTTAGCATACGAGTTATTCAGATTCTTGTCATGTCACTTTATTGTTAGGGTACGTCCATGTGACACCCTGGCGCCGCCAGGGAGTTACATAGTTTAGGCCCCCGCACAACACCTTCCCTCACAGGGTTAAACCTTGCCAACCTGAAACGCTAGTCACCCTCCCCAGGGAAGGACAGGCACACCAGTGGGTGGGACTAGGCGGATGGAGAACGCCCACCTAGGGGTCTGGAGAACCCGTGGTGGGAAAAGCAGTAGTTCTGAGTTGAAGTTCTGGAGGAGAGGAGTGGAGTAGTTGAGGAGGAGAAAGTGAAGGCTGAGACAGAAAGGAAAGGCGTCAGGGTTGGAGCCCCAGCATGCTGGCTAGGTGGCAGACGGTGGTCTGTGTCTGTCAGGAGACGGGAAGATGGCAGCCGTAAATCCGAGGTGGACCAGGGCAGGGTTAGAGCCCGCTGGTACCAACACCGGAGAACCAACCTGAAAACCGTGCACAGAGGGAGTAGTTGGACCCTGAAGCCAGGACTGGAACCAACGACCTAGCTAATTAACCAATTGAGGGCAGGATTATAGGTCCTGTCCCAACCAAAGTCCCAAAAGCAGACAACCACCCACCGAGAGGGATAGGGCATCCGACAGGGCCCAGTAGATCCCACTGGTCAGCGTCAGCGGGCAAGGCTCCCAACAGAAGTACCGGGAGTGGACTCCCGTGTTCCACACCGGGAAGTCCACCACACCAAAAACACAGTGCAGAGGAAAGTGACACAGACCATAACCCCTGGTGAGGGACCAGAATACACCCAGCCATGGCGGCCGGCCACCAGCACCTTGGATGACCATTGGACTTGTCTGATTCATTTAATCATGAGTAAACTGAGACTCCCTGGTCCGACCAGGCGCGCTGGCCCCTGCCATCACCGTCCCCTGCACAGAGTAACCGGGCCCCGGGGCAACCATCCTTACCCACGGATGGGTTAACAACCAGCTGCCATCCCATCGCCCCTGGGTGCCCCACAACAGCAGTGGTGATGCCACACTTCACCACACACCATGGGTGGCGTCACAGACTGTGTACGGCAATTCCCATACAAATACGTCCCCTTTTATTTGGAGTGACCGCGTGACCCCCGGGTCCGGAGAGTCCCTCGAGCCACACTGCGGGTCCGGATCTGAGCAGCCTGGCTGCTACTGACGTGGGGGCGGCACATTAACACGGTCAGCGTTTGTATTGTTTTGGACGCAGCATGTTTTTGGTGGGTCCAAAAATGCTGCGTTGTACACTACAAGCACAGTGGATGGGTTTTCTAGAAATCCTATGACCACTGTACTTCTTTTTTCCAAAGTGTAAACTGACATGCGTTGCAACTTCTCTTGCCGAAGAATGTGAATTTATGTTGCAGAAACGTGAGTGTTCTCAGCAGGGAGAACACAGCAAAAGTCTGCAGCAACCAGAATCCTGGTCGTGGGCATGGACGCTGCGTGCTCCTGTAGAAAACACTCACGTCTCCACAATTTTAAAGGCAGTGTCATCCAGATCATAGGAAGATAATTTTACTATTTTGCTCCTAAAAATCTAAATTTACATTTTTATTATTTTGATAGTATTTTGTAAATCCACATTTGGCTTCAACGCCGCCTGAAATCTTCTGGGCATGCTCTCGATCAGATTTGAGCATGTCTTGAACGAAATCTGATCCCAAGTCTCTTCGACATGATCTCAGTGTTGATGTATACTGGTCCACTCATTTTGGTATGTATGCAGCTTTTTCTTCAACTCACAAGTGTTCGATTGGCTTGAGGTTTAGGGACTGAGGAGGCAATAAAACACTTCTAATTCATTGTCATTGAACCATTTCTTCACCAATCTCAATGTATGCTTTGGGTCATTGTCCTGCTGGAACATGATGTCGTCCTTTTATACCCATAGTACTCGAGTATACGAAGTAACTCATTTTGTAGGATACTTACATGCAGTTCAGCATTAAGACTGATCAAGTATCCAACGCCTTTGGCTAAGAACAAACTCCATATCATCAGGCTTCCTCCACCGAACTTGACAGTTCCTTCAATTTCTCTATCCGTTAGCCTCATTTTCCCTTGTTTCTTCCACACCCAATTGCACCCATCAGAGCTTAGTTTATTGACTTTCATCTCATTACTCCAAATAACCCATGCCCAATCTTCTACTGTCCACTTTTCTTACTTCTTTGCAAACTTGAGCCAACGCTTCTTATATTGAGGTTGAGGCTGTTTCACCTTTTTTTAGGCCACTATTCCAGACTTGTGTAATTTGTATCACATGATACTTGCATGGATGTCTGTGTGTTGAGTAAATTGCTTATTTGAAAAAAAAAGAGAAAATAACGGCAATTCCTTATTTATATTTCCTACCATTAAAGGGAAGCACTGTGCCGATTGATAACTATATCCTACGCAGGCTCTACAGTGTACAGAGTCTACACAATGGCACCTTCAAGGAATTCAGGAAACACAATCCATATAAACAGCCTTGTTGTATTTAGATGTTTTTTCATGTGTTTATATATTTATTATGTGCTTTTATTTTCCTTTACTTCCTGCATCTGTGTTAGTAATAAAAAGCTACATTTAACTTTGTATGTTTTTTTGTGTATGTGAGTAGAATCTTTTCAAATGGTATATATAAAAGGCAAAGGTAAAAGCGTGTCTTTGTTATTGCACACAACCAGCCTAACAAAGTCAGCAATTTGCAGGTATTGACATAGAGTTTGTAGCTGATCCCAAGCGAGATGCTTACGCTTTGGAATGGATTGACCTTGCTATTATTCAAAGGATTCATTGGAGTGACTGCGCATTCACTATGCAAGAATCAAACTGATTTACTCTGAAGCATCTTCACTGAAAGGTGGTTACTAAGGAACCTCACATTCGAGGAATCAGTTGAACCACGGCTTTTGAAATAGTATTGTTTAATGAAACAAAGGAAACATTTTGCATGTAGTAAGCGGGAAGAAAAAACATTGCAACCAAGTATTCAAAATTGTGATTATATTGATAAAGTCAAAGATATTACATTCTGATATCGGACTGAAGATGGGGTCACTCGAGTGTATAAATCATTGGTCCATTCTTATCCAGAAAGGGGAACGATTTTTTTCCTCACTTGTCCTCCATATACTATCCGTCTTTTTTTACTCACTTGTCATCCATATACTGTCTCTTTTTACTCACTTGTCATCCATATACTATCCGTCTTTTTTTACTCACTTGTCATCCATATACTATCCGTCTTTTTTACTCACTTGTCATCCATATACTATCTGTCTTTTTTTACTCACTTGTCATCCATATACTATCTGTCTTTTTTTACTCACTTGTCATCCATATACTATCCGTCTTTTTTTACTCACTTGTCATCCATATACTATCCGTCTTTTTTACTCACTTGTCATCCATATACTATCCGTCTTTTTTTTACTCACTTGTCATCCATATACTATCTGTCTTTTTTTACTCACTTGTCATCCATATACTATCCGTCTTTTTTTACTCCGCAGCTATTAATCTTCTACGGGACCATTAACAGTTTCCATCTTACAGAATTGTAATGTACCATAAACTTCGGATGCCATACTGATGGTCCATATGGAATCCAATTTTTTTCTTGCACTGTACTGAATGCAGAGTCAGATCGCAGTATACTGCAATTTTTTACAGCTGAGGAAAAAAAAACCAGATTTGCACTGCCTCACTGAACATTGGTCCGAGTGCAATCCCTCTTTTTATCAAATTGTATTTGTCCGTTTAATACACTTATGTTACCAAGTTTTTAAAGGGAACCAATCACCAGGGTTTTCGTATATAACCTAAAGCCAGAGCTATACTGGCACTGTCAGGCTGATTCTCTACATACCTGTAGTGCTCAGTTTGGATCTTTAGGTTTTGAAATCCAAAAAAGTAAAGTTTATAAAATTAGTTGCTTATGAGTGACAGCAACAAAGGAGCAGATAATATATTCATAGTTATCCCCTCCCTCTGTTAGAATTAGCATAAGTATAATACAAACAATTCACTTTGTCTCTTGCAGGACCTGTGTGAGGTCATACCCATGTGACTAGAAGGGGTGGGGCTTCAGCCAACAAAGCTGGATACCAGGTCACATAAGTATGACCTCACACAGGTCCTGCAACAAAGTGAATCATTTGTATAATACTTATGCTAAGTCTAACAAGGTTTTGGATTTCAAAACCTAAACATCCGAGCTGAGCACTACAGGTATGTAGAGAATCAGCCTGATAGTGCCAGTATAGCACTGGCTTTAGGTTATATACGAAAATCCTGGTGATTGGTTTCCTTTAAGCTGCATTTACACTGCAAGGTAATCGTGAGCAAGGGTTGGTAAAACGCTAATTCAGGGCTGGCGTCAACAACCGGCAGACGTGGGGAAATGCCGAAGTCCTGGGACAGCATGGGGGGCCAACTCGCCATCTTCAGTCATGCGGGTCCTGGGATGAGTCCCGGGGACCGCAGTGCTTGTGCTGGCAGCCACACTATTCTGGATGATGGATAGTGCAGTTGTTGGCCCTTCAATCCACACTGGCACACAGCAATCACTGCTGAATGTTCCATTCTCCTCCTACAGTGAAATTCATCTGTGGGCAGAGCTACCGCGCAGTGTGCTCCAGTCCCAAAGATGAGGAGGAGCCACAGAGTAGCTCCAGCCAGCGTCCACCAGGCAGCACACTGAGCACAGCATATGTCCTCCTGCACTGTATGGGACCCCCTCCACCTGAGCAGTAGGTTTCACCCCCTCCCAATCTGTATGGTGCTGCCCCTCCTGAACTGTATATGCCCCCCCCCACCAGAGGCCCACTTTTAGGATTGCTTGGGGTCACAGTGCTCAGACCCCTAGTGAACAGTAAGTTATTCAGTTTTGGTCATATGTCATTAGAATCTACATTACGTGTATTTGAGCAAATGACAACAAGATTTGTAGCCTTATCCCCTGTTTTAGCTGCCCCTATCAACACTAACACTGCATATAATTCCATATTCCCAGTCTGGAAAATAATTCATTCAATGCAGAATTTATAGAGCCCACAAAAATCTGTTCTATAAACCATTAACTACTTTACTTCAGGTTTAATTTACCAATTTTCCCATTGCTGCTTTTATTATATTATTCCATGGATCAGTGCCCATATATTGCTAGTATGTAGTCATCAATGCAGTGGTTTATTCATGGCAGCAAAATATTCCAAATGGATTGGATTCTGTGACTTCAGTAGTTAGCAAGCTCAGTATTAACTTTCCAATGTCCTCTGTTCTTACAGACGTCCATACAGCTGACTGTACAGACAGAATGTGCACAATATTTTATATGCATGGAGCCATTAAAGCACCACTCCAGCGTTTTGTGTATTTACTTCAGCGCTGGAGTGGCACTTTAAATGTAATTCCTCTGCCCCCTGCCTTGTACTCATCCTCCAGCGTGTTCATGCTTTTTCGGTGCCGGCCCAGTCCCATCTTGTGACCATAACTTCAGGCAAGCTCCCAATGCAAGTCTATGAGAGCCAGAAAGAGGCCCTCATAGACTTGTATTGAAGAGTGACCTCCGGCTCACCGCATGAAACACTGGAGGTTCCAGCAGGTCACAGAGACCATCAGGAGTGTTGACGATAGAAGATAAACCCGCTGGAAGGTGAGTATAAGACAAGGGTGAGGGGACTTACATGTAAAGCACCACTCCAGTGCAATAAATAAACACTCGAGTGGTTCTTAAAGTGTTTGCACTGGGCTACTGAATGCTAAGCTATAAAAAGGAGCAATATCCAGCGGAAAGATCCAAGGCAATTTCTTGTCTTTAAATAAAAACTCGATTTTTATTTTATCAATTCATTAAAAATATTCCACAGGTAGGGCATAAAGTTGTGTACAGAGGGGTAGTGATCCCACCGGATTACGCGTTTCGGTGTATAACTACACCTTCCTCAAGGTCCATGGTCCATGCTCTAATTTTTTGTAGAAACAGGGGCTAGGTATTTATTTATATAGCTTCTTATGGACAGGTGGCTGAAAGTTGGGCATGTGTCTTTGTCTGCCTTATTCACATTAAGGTCAGGTGGCGCAAGGTAAGGTTTTAACATTAGAGGCACGTTAGGACCGTCCAGACTGGGTATACCTTGTTGTGGTGGGATGACCTTTAGGCTTTTTTGATCAAAACAGCATTAACAAATTACCCTATGATATTTACGTGTACTATTACTGTTTACTTATTTACTTACTATAGGATTCATATTCAATTTTGTTTTTTGTTTTTGTTTTTTTTTTTCTTAGTGTATATGTAGCTCCCCTGAGCCACTCAGGGCACTACAAGGAGCTGCATCCTCTTGGGGATGAAGGACCTACTCCCTGGGACCTGGAGTACTAGTGCCGATACCATCAAAGCACAACCAAAATCCTAGTTCTCCACTGAACACCGGGCATGTAAGGGGATGGTCGCCATAGAGAGGAACGAGTCCCTGGGATTAGCCAGCCTAGTGGGAGGGGTCAGCAGTCAGTCGAGAGTCTAGAGAAGTGTGGCACACAGGAAAGGTGTGCGGACGTGCCACGGTGACCGCGGGGGCACGGGAGAAAGGTTGCCAGGTCGGGTACCGGAGATTCCGCTGGGACTGGAGCATGCACGGAGCACAGGGCCCTAGATCAGGCTCCAGTTCTACACAGCTTGATAAATACCTGCCCGGTGAGGACACCTTCACGGACTTCACCGAACCAAATAATCCGGGGGCATCAGCAGTAAACTAGGATCAGGGTTCGGACACTTACCTCCCCACAGGGTCCGCACTGCCCGCCGTACAGAGAAGGAGACTGTACCCCAAAAGGGACACTCGGGCCCCAAACGCTCCACGCTATGGGGACCCAACCATCAGAGAGTTACGGGGACAGAGCAACCTGTGTCACTACATTGGCACTGATACTCCAAGGGACCTGAACCAGTAATCTCTGGGTCCAAGTCAGTAGAGACTGTTAAAGACAACCTTGTGCGGTCTCCGTTATTACCCCTCATCATCTCCCAGGCACGACCCTACCTAAGGAGGGCCTAACATCATTGCTGCAATCACCACCAGCTCTGGCAGTACCCACATTTAGCAGCGGCGGTTCTCCATCCTTAACCGCAACAGGTGGCATCACATGACATTAACTCTTATCACCCCTGTAAATACCCCCTTTTACAAAAAGAAGCCCCAGGGCATGGGACCGGGCAATGGCCACCAGAGTGACATTCCCATTTGTTACCTCCCGGGACCAAGTACCTCATTCCCTGGGAGCCACATATATATTATATAGATGTAATATTATTTAGGATATGTGTATATATTTACTCTAGTGTTGCTCGACTTCAAAACAAAATAAAATGCACTTTACAAGTCGTGTATTTTGCTAATGCTAAAAGACATGACCCTGATTTCTAAACTGTGAGAATCTGTTAGATTATGTTTTCTAGTAATTGTGTGAAACATTTCATTTTCTAGATTACAATCTCAATGAAAAAGCAGCATATATATGTCTTATCTGGTTTACTGAGGGTCTGTCTGTGTTTATGGTTCCTCCAGGCTGTCAGGATATGATCTGTCCTTTATTGAACAGGATATTGTTTTTATGTATTATCAGTTTTGGACATCATTATTATGTTTCGAAGAAAAACAGGGTCAGATTTACTGGTGGTTACAACTGAATTGTTGAGGTGTCCTTCATTTTGAAGACCCCCAAAAAATCACAACAAACTTAGGATAGAACTGCGGCAAACAAGAAGTTTCTAAGGTTCTGTTCCAACTGGAGCATTCTCCGTTTTTTTTTAAGGTTCCAGTGGTTTTGATGGCAAGAATAGAATTTTCTGTAGTGACAAAGACCTGACCCCCAAAGACAATGGCATGTGTTATGATTTATTGAGAATTCATTTGATAATGGGTGGCTACAACCTTGGAGTATAGGAATCCATCAAGCGGCAACAACACCAGTAGAGATGAGCAAATAAAGTTGAGTTTAAAAGAATTCTACTTGAATTTTACAAAAATCGGCATTTACCAAAAAAATCCAGATTTTTTTTTGTAATTTACTTCTGCATAGATTTAACAAAATGATGGATACTGGCTGCTATTTTTCAGAACCGTAAAAGCCCATCAAAGGGTTAAAAGAAATCCTTATATTCCCCTTATCTCTTTTTTCTCCCTAAAGGCCCCTTTACACTAAACAACTTACCAGCGATCCCAACAACGATACAACCTGATAGAGATCGCTGGTAAGTTGCTAGGAGGTTGCTGGTTAGAGGTCACACAGTCAGACGCTCCAGCGATCCCACCAGCAACCTGACCTGGCAGGCATCGCTGGAGCATCGCTACACGGGTTGCTGGTGAGCTGTCACCAGCAACCAGTGACCAGCCCCCAGCCAGCAGCGACGCACTGAAGCGATGCTGCACTTGATAACTAAGGTAAATATCGGGTAACCAACCCGATATTTACCTTGGTTACCAGCGCACGCAGCTACACGTGCAGAGAGCAGGGAGCAGCGCACACTGCTTAGCGCTGGCTCCCTGCTCTCCTAGCTACAGTACACATCAGGTTAATTACCCGATGTGTGCTGCAGCTACATGTGCACAGAGTAGGAGCCGCGCACACCGCTTAGCATTGGCTCCCTGCTCTCCTAGCTACAGTACACATCGGGTTAATTACCCGATGTGTGCTGCAGCTACACGTGCAGAGAGAAGGGAGCAGCGCACACTGCTTAGCGCTGGCTCCCTGCTCTCCTCGTTACAGCACATATGGGGTTAATTACCCGATGTGTACTCTGCTACACGTGCAGGCAGCAGGAGCCGGCACTGACAGTGAGAGCGGCGGAGGCTGGTAACGAAGGTAAATATCAGGTAACCAAGGACAGGGCTTCTTGGTTACCCGATATTTACCGTGGTTACCAGTGTCCGCAGAAGCCGGCTCCTGCTGCCTGCACATTTAAGTCCCCTACACACTGAGACTTTCTAGCGATCAAGCTGCACAGCGGGAAACAAAGGACCAAAGAATGGTCCTGAACGATTTGTAGCGATCAGCAACTTTACAGCAGGGGCCAGGTCGCTGATGTGTTTCACACACTGCAATGTCACTGGGGAGGTCGCTATTACGTCACAAAACCGGTGACGTTACAGCGATGTCGTTTGCGATGTTGCAGTGTGTAAAGCCACCTTTAACATCATCTGTCTGATCCTTGACATATCTACAGATTGCAGCCACTTGCACTGAAATCCCTTTTCACACTGGGCTGGACTTTCTGCCTTTGAAGAGGCCTGGGAGGATTCTCAAGCACGCAAAAAGCCAAAGCGTCATTACATCTTGTAAGGCACCAAGACCCTGCGCGCATATGCAAAACTCTCCTAGGCTTCATCAAAGCTGAAAGTTCCAGCCAAGCATGTGAGGCCAGCTGTCACATTTGTCTCCCTGTTTTTGGAGACCAGTGACAGCCTTTGGACTGGAACCTCTCATCTGGCTCTCTACATTTAAATGGGTTTCGTTTCCCTTAGTACTGAAATGGTTAAATGTCAGTTTTTCTCTTGCAGATTTTCCAAGTAGTTCCTAGCTGAGTGTTTCAGCTGCACTTAATTTGTAGTCACGCCCTTCAAGTTTAAATAGTAGTGTTACCTAGCAATGCCTGCTGTAGATACAAAGTCATTTGATCTCTGGCCGCCTTGGAGGAAGGTTCTGCTGTGGAAGTTTACTGTTCTCAGGCTTTATCCTTTTGGTTGCTTTTTCCTCCATTTGCCTTTCTACTGAACCCCACCTGCCATTCACTAGTAAGGAAATCTATATCGTCTTCTGAGGGTTTTAGGTTCCTGCTTGGTGACAGTTGTGGGAGACTGTATAGGGACTGACTAAGAGAGGAGGGACACCTGCAGATGAGGATAGGAGGTGTCCCACCATTCCCTCTCACTAGTTCCAGGGCCTCCCACTGTTATTGTGTCCCCCGGTGCCCCCTTTTGTTTGTTGTGCCTCAGAAACACGTGTGTCTGAACGGCCATGCCATGCTTGCTTAACTGGCAAGCGTGGAACCAGCAGACTTCAGTGCTAAGATGTCGCAAAGACCGGACGGGTGATGGTGAGGAGCACAGGAGTCGTATAGGTGAGAAGTAAAGGGAGTATAAGTATTTTCTTTATTTTTTACATCTTATGTTTATTTTGTGACCCCGGTTCATAATAATGGAATTTAAATGTATAAGTAATATCTTCACAAATTGAATTCGGTCATCTCTACAGTAAATACCAGTGCTGCAAGCTCCAGCTTACTGTCGTGTAGCTCGTCTATGTTATTTACTTAGATTGTATTTCATAAGCATAAGAAGCACAGCTTTATGCCAAAAGGATTCCTTCTGATACATCAGGAGCACAGCCTAATGAAGACGCACCAGGAAATACTCTTAGAACTGGTTTTATAGAAAATCACAATGTTGTACTCCATCATTATACTGCCATGTCATGAATCATTGTATGCACAGTTCCCCATATTGAAGTCAATACACTATTTAATATTAAGAAATTTTTGGTTTGAGATCTATGCCTGATTTTTCCTGGAAAATGCACCAAACCTCTGCTTTGTGATCAAGTCTTCTATCAGACACTAAAGTGGAGCATCACTATAAAATCCTGGGTAAGTAACTCCTACTGATTTTCACAGTCGAGCAGGAGAAGAAAAGTCATTTCAACTCTTAAGTAAACCTATGTTCCCAGGAGAAATGTGCCTATACTGGATACGGGATGCTGCTCTATTTGAAGAGGAAAAAACTCACATATGATATAGAAGAAATGGCCTGTCTGAGATGAAGGAGCAGTGTGATAGCGGCTCCGGAGCAGCTCCCTCAGTAATGTATGTTTGATTATCTTATCCAGCCTACAATATAAGATAACTGCGGCCCTGAACTCTGAGAATGGCAGCGAAACATCTCACATTCACATATACAACTGATATTTGGTAAAATATCAAACATCATTTTATAATAGCATTCCATTATATTCCAATTACTTATTATGTAACTGAAAATGTCATCGTATCTGTTATCAAACTGCAAATACTGCTCCAAATACACTATATATATATATATATATATATATATATATATATATATATATATATATATATATATATTTATATGACCAAAAGTTTGGACACACCTTCTCAAAGAGTTTTCTTTATTTTCATGACTCTGAAAATTGTAGATTCCCATTGAAGGCAGCAAAACTATCAATTACTCATGTGGAATGAAATACTTTACAAAAAAGTGTGAAACAACTGAAAATATGTCTTATATTCTAGGTTCTTCAAAGTAGCCACCTTTTGCTTTGATTACTGCTTTGCACACTCTTGGCATTCTCTTAATGAGCTTCAAGAGGTAGTCACCGGAAATGGTTTTCACTGCACAAGTGTGCCCTGTCAGGCTTAATAAGTGGGATTTCTTGCCTTATAAATAGGGTTGGGACCATCAGTTGTGTTGTGCAGAAGACTGGTAAATACACAGCTGATAGTCCTACTGAATAGACTGTTAAAATTTGTATTATAGAAAGAAAAAAGCAGCTAAGTAAAGAAAAACGAATGACCATCACTATTTTAAGAAATGAAGATCAGTCAGTCCGAAAAATTGGGAAAACTTTGAAAGTGTCCCCAAGTTCAGTGGCATAAACCATCAAATGCTACAAAGAAACTAGCTCACATGAGGACCTCCCCAGGAAAGGAAGACCAAAAGTCACCTCTGCTGCGGAGGATAAGTTTATCCGAGTCACCAGCCTCAGAAATCGCAAGTTAACAGCAGCGCAGATTAGAGACCAGGTAAATGCCACACAGAGTTCTAGCAGCAGACACATCTCTAGAACAACTGTTAAGAGGAGACTTTGTGCAGCAGGCCTTCATAGTAAAATAGCTGCTAGGAAACCACTGTTAAGGACAGGCAACAAGCAGAAGAGACTTGTTTGGGCTAAAGAACACAAGGAATGGACTTTAGACCAGTGGAAATCTGTGCTCTGGTCTGATGAGTCCAAATTTGAGATCTTTGGATCCAACCACAGTGTCTTTGTGCGACGCAGAAAAGGTGAACAAATGGACTCTACATGCCTGGTTCCCACCGTGTAGCATGGAGGAGGAGGTGTGATGGTGTGGGGGTGCTTTGCTGGTGACACTGTTGGGGATTTATTCAAAATTGAAGGCTTACTGAACCAGCATGGCTACCACAGAATCTTGCAGCTTAGTTGGACCATCATTTATTTTTCAACAGGACAATGACCCCAAACACACCTACAGGCTGTGTAAGGGCTATTTGACTAAGAAGGAGAGTGATGGGGTGCTACGCCAGATGACCTGGCCTCCACAGTCACCAGACCTGAACCCAATTGAGATGGTTTGGGGTGAGCTGGACCGCAGAGTGAAGGCAAAAGGGCCAACAAGTGCTAAGCATCTCTGTAAACTCCGTCAAGACTGTTGGAAGACCATTTCCGGTCACTACCTCTTGAAGCTCATCAAGACAATGCCAAGAGGGTGCAAAGCAGTAATCAAAGTTATCCACGTGTTTTAGTGATTATTCTCCTTCTTCACGACCAAAAACATTTTGTCCTGAAGAAAGAGAATAATCTCTGAAACGCGTAGACGAATAAAGATCACAATTCCTATCTATATGGTCTTGGATATTCTTCAACGGCAGCACGGCACTTAACCCTTTCCTTGATCTGCACCTATTATCTTCTATGCACAGTGACGTTGTGATGATGCTGTTATCGTGATATCTGAGCAAATTTCATTAATTGCATTACATACTTTCAACCTGATTTTTTTTGGTGTATTTTTATTTCCAATGTCCCAAATGGTCGCTGTGCTCACAGACAAATTGGTCTAATGTTTTTATATTTTGTAAATTACTTTATAAAAAAAATTATATTGCCCTATTCCCATTAAGTCCCAGTAATATATCAACCAGTAAGGGTTTCCTTTTTGTCTCACATTCTGTCCACTGCCTGATGTTAGGTGCAATCAGTCACTTGCAGCAGAGATACTGAAATGGATAGTAAAGTGCGTAGAGGCAAAACAAGAGAGGTAGCGTCTCAGTTTGGGGAAGGAAAGTCTTTTGAGAACGGCAGGTGCTCAGCACGTTGTTAAATGAGGGAAGGAAAGTTCTAGCACCTATAGTGTTGCCAAAAATTTTAACAAGGACTAACCGCACATTCAAAACAAGTGAATGACATGTTACAAAGTGTGAGAATTGGGACGGTTCCGGGAAATGTTAGACTGGTATGTGCACAAAATACATTTTTAACTTGAAGGGAATGAGACTAACACATTTTTTTTTTATTAAGTTTTGTGCTTTAAAAGTAATTTTCTTGAATATAAACACGTTCATCGGGTAAAGTGGATTTTGACAAAAAGATTATTTGCTTTTCAAATTAAAATCAGAAGCTTTTTTTCAAAGAATTCAACAGCAATCACATAAGACTACATCCCATAAGCTATAATTATCATCACATTTCTGCCTTTAAATTGCAGCATTTGTTTAAGCCAGGTAAAAAAAAAGGAAAAAAAGAAGGAAGAACCGATAATGGTCACTTTTTTCTTGAACTTTCGATCTGTAATGACCCCTACTGCGATGGATTCTATAGTTCAGCTGCTCTGTAAATTCGCTGCTGGTTGCTTTCCAGTTGCTTACAATGTAATTACATGTACAAAAGGCCTTTGATCTTAACTGGGTCAGGACATTTTTCTTAAATGCTTCTTACATCACAAGATAATTTGTTTTAATAACCGATCTTCGATGTTCAGTTAAGATGATTTTTGCTCTGCTCTGACCTCTTCTACATAATCTTCTCCTGCATTGCATTTATGTTTAGGTGATTGCATTGTAATGGAGCCTGGTCAATGCTCGTCCTTCCATTAATGCCTATAAAACAAGAAGCACTGTAACCTTGGAAATCAATTCCAAAGACAGTTTAAAGCGGATCTCCATCAGATTTCACAATACGAACCTAAAATATTCTTAAATAGATCTTAGACCTGGAAAGGCTGGTGTGCTTATGTTGAAAAACAGGTAGAAGGGATCATATATGTCACGGGCGGGCTAGGCTAGCTGAGAAAATCTGAACTTGCCATAAAAGCTGCTTTACACGCAACGACATCGCTAACGAGATGTCGTTGGGGTAACGGAATTCGTAATGCCCATCCGGCCTCGTTAGCGACGTCGTTGAACATGAAACGCACGAACGACCGTTAACGAACAAAAATACTTACCTTATCGTTGATCGTTGACGCGTCGTTCCATTCCCAAATATCGCTGCTGTTGCAGGACACAGGTTGTTCGTCATTCCTGCGGCAGCACACATCGCTAAGTGTGACACCGCAGGAATGAGGAACAATATCGTACCTGCGGCCACCCACAATGAAGAAGGAAGTAGGTGGGCGGGATGTTCGTCCTGCTCATCTCTGCCCCTCCGCTTCTATTAGGCGGCCGCTTAGTGACGTCGCTGTGACGCCGCACGAACCGCCCCCTTACAAAGGAGGCGGTTCGCCGGCAACAGCGATGTCGCTAGGCAGATAAGTACATGTGACGGGTGTTAGCGATGTTGTGCGCCAGGGGCAGCGATTTGCCCATGATGCACAACCGACGGGGGCGGGTACGTTTGCTAGCGCTCTTGCTAGTGAGATGGCAGCGTGTAAAGTGACCTTAAGACTGGGATCCCTGCGCTGACCCTCAACCCAGAGGTACACTTAAGGGTAGTGAGGTCTGGGCCCCCAGTGTGTCCCTGTCTCCTATTTATGCCCTGATCTAACCCTCCCGCCACTCCCATACCTGGGTGGGCAGGAAACACCAAGCTGCCCCCCTCCCAAAAAGACACGGACAGGGGGAATCACTGAAACTCGTTCACTCTGCCAACAACCACAAAGGAAAGAAAATAAAGGCAGAGGAGGAAATATAAGAGAGGAAGTAAAGCACAGAAAGGGATACTTCTACACCACACAAGCAACAGATCGCTAGTAATCAGCAACCTAATGCTCAGGAGAGTCGCACACTGCTCAATGAACGATTAACTCCTACATGACTGGGAGCAGTGGACACAACTCAGCTGACGCCCAGCAGAGCTGAGCATTTAAGAGAAATCAGGTTGCCTGTTGGACTCTGAAATGTGAACAGGTGCGGATTCGGACAGCTCACAACAATATGATTCACATTTCATCTTAGGAAGGGTAAGAATCATGTTTCTAACTGCTGATATTGAATCTACTGTGCTTATGCTCTAGCACTTTGGATGATATCATATTGGATCATGTACTATTAGTATTGGAGCAATTGCCTGTTTGTTGCACTTGTATCTTCTACATTTTTGAAACTTACAATTTTACAGTAAAATTGATGTTTGACTCATATTTACTACTTACAATGCCCTAATCACATTGACTCGCAGCTTCTTGTTCAGATTTCCACTCATAGACCTTCCCCTGACCCTTATATTAATTTTTGTGCTATTTTAATGTTATGCAATAAAAATGTAAATTTATTTATATAATCATGATTTGACTCTATATTTCTTTGGTTTTGTATTATAAAATTGATCTTTTAGACCTGGTGAGATTGTTGTACTTATTTATTTGTTTTTAAAGAAACCATGTCAAAATTATTGTAAAATCCCTTTGAAAACATGAAATACATTAAAAAGTTGTCCTCTACTTTTACATTGACACGCAACACCCCCGCCGATCAGCTGTCCTCGGTGCTGCTGACAGAAGCAGGCAGCCAGAAATGCTGAGTTTTGTTGCTGCCCCATCTTCTGATGGCAACTGCAGCCAGGCACTACACATCCCATTAAAATCAATGGGAGACAGATGTGCTGTACCCGGCTGCTGCCGTTATTAGTTGATGGGCAGCTCCGGAACAAAACATTTACCGGCTGCCTGCTGTTGCCAGCACTGAGAATAGTTGATCGGCGGGGGTGCCGGGTGTCTTACCCCGGCTGATCAGACATTGATGACTCAACTAAAAGATAGGCCAATAATGCAAAAGTAATGGCGAACCTCTTTAAATGATTGACTGGGCTGGGTTTCACTGCTCATCACAACCCAGCATCCCTTCTGCTTGCGGTGCTCTGCAGCAAAGAAGAGAGCACGCAAAATGCTGGGCTGTAACAAGAGGTGACACTCTGCTCACAGCCCAGTCACTCAGGGAGACTGGGGCCGGGGTCGGTGATGTCGGGTCAACTGGAAGTTGAGTTCCACTAATATAAAGTATGAAGAAGTCATAGACTGTAATTCCCCTTTGTTAACTAGATCAAACTGCCACTAAAAAGGAGAGGTTCCCTCTCTAGAACACTTTGAACACGTTTTGTGAATTTGTTTATTTGGATGATGTTGCTTTGCATCTCTGGGGTACTGGGTTCAAATCCCACCAATGACAAAATCTGCAAGGAATTTGTAAGTTGTTCCATGTTTGTGTGGGTTTCCTTTAGATTCTATGTTTTACATCCACACTCCAAAGGCATACTGATGAGGAATATAGATTGTGAACCCTAATGGGGACAGTGATGATAATGTCTGTAAAGCGCTGCAGAATATCATGGTGCTATATAAGTGAGTAAAATAAATAAATAAAATGTTTACTATCACAAAAAAATGCGTAATTGGTGGAGGAAGGTTGAACTAGATGGGCCTAGGTCTTTTTTCAACCTTTGCAACTATGTAACTATATTTCCAGATTATAAAACGCACTCCCCCCCAACTGGGGGGAAAATAGAGGTGCATCTTATAATCCAAATATGGCTTACCAGGGAGGTGGTGGTGGAGCGGGACCACAGGAGGCACGGTCGATGATACAGAGGGTTCAGAGGAGGGGGTGTCATTGCAGTGTAATGTTCAGAAGAGTCACAAGAGAAAGGGTTGGCAATACTGCGCTCAAGGGTATCGCGGCAGCAGGCACTATTGATATGCCGGCATGCTGCGGGCTCCATTGAACTGTCGATAGTTGACGCGATGGTCTTCAAGAAAATGGCTATGGAGGGCAATCTGTGCAAGTGCTGCCTACGTGGCAATTTCCTTCAAGTCCATTGCGTCAGCCACCAACAGTTCAATGGAGTCCGCAGCGTGCTGGTAGATACCTCAATACCCACGAACTCACAGTTTTGCCGGCTCTCAGTCCACCAACCCTCCTGAGCCACGACACACCCTCCTCCTAAGCCGCAGCATTGCCGACCCTCCATCCACTGACCCTCCTGAGTCACGACACCTGCCTCCTTGGAGCCCATAGCGTTGTCGATCCAGCCTCTTGTGACCCTCTAGAGCAGCTCCTCCACTGCCGCTCCCCTCAGTGACTATTATAAGACACACTAGGATTCTTAGAAATTCTTTTTTCCTATTTCTTACTCTAAATTTGGAGTTTGTCTTATAATCTGATGCGTTTGATAAACGAAAAATACAGTAACTATGTAGTAGTGTTTCTTATAGTGGTAACTGATGAACAAATACTTGCCTGCAGGCTATTTTCACTGGCAACCAGAGCTGATCATTAGCCAGTCATCATTTAGAGTAATAGTGGCTTATACAGTAAAGCGGGCTTTACACGCTGCGATATCGCTAGCATCGACTAGCGATGTCGAGCGTGATAGCACCCACCCCCATCGTACATATGATAATGTGTGATTGCTGCCGTAGCGACATTATCGCTATGGCAGCGTCACACACACATACCTGTTCAGCGACGTCGCTCTGGCCGCCGATCCGCCTCCTTTCACACAGCAGCCATCCAATAGCAGAGCAAGAGCGGAGATGAGCGACTGTAACAACTCCTTCCTTCCTCATTGCCAGTGGACGGAGGTAAGGAGATGTTCGTCGCTCCTGTGGTGTCACACACAGCGATGTGTGCTGCCGCAGGAATGAGGAACAACATTGCTAATAAACAGGCAACGATGTTTGGTTTTAGGACGACCTCTCCAAAACCAACGATTTTTGCCTGTTTTGTGATCGTTTAAGATCACTCGTACGTGTCACACGCTGCAATGTCGCTAAGGACGCCGTATGTGTGTAACTAACGACGTGACTCCGATGACAAATCATTACCTATATCGCAGCATGTAAAGCCCCCTTAAGAGACAAGCTTTTAACCTGATTATTTTCCTTCTTAATATATCCCTATATATTCACAAAAATCCTCCAGCGAGTAGAAGATTCTTCAAGCAGAATGAATGCTTGGATGGCTGTGCGTCGCACCCAGGTGCTTTAAAATCCACTTCATATTATTAAGTGGGTTGTCCACAATCTAACTTTTTTCCGGAAGGCAGGAAATGCTTAATAAAGAAAAAAAAACAAACAAACATGGGCTCTGTTCTCCTGTTTATTAACCTGCAGTGATCACATTCTGTCTACAAGACATGAACGGATGAGGCAAAATTCAGATTCCCCTGTTCTCACAGATTTTCCCTGGAGATTCGATTCTCAGCAAAGTTATTCCCCGTTAATTTAATGTCCCTTATTATGCGCTGGGTTCCAACCAGACCAGAGCATAATTAAGGTAAGAGGTAAAAATGTAAAAAAAAACCCATACTCATCTTCCAGCCCTCCACTCTGTCACCTGTTGTGCTGAAATCGCTAGGCCTCTCACATTGAGCTGGATCTTTCAGATCTTAGCCAGCCCAGGAGGATATTGTGCATGAATGTGCAAGGCTTGGGCGGTACCCTACCGGGCCTCATCAAAGACAGCAATCTTTGCCCAGTGGGAATTTCAGCGTGATGACGATCTGAAGATGCAATGATGACTGGATTGATGATATGGAGAGGACGGAGAGGTGAATATATGGATTTTTTTAACATTTTGATGGACATTTTGCCGAATATGTGCAGAAGCAATTTAAAAAAAAAATAAAACCAGCATTTGGCAAATGTGAATTTTTGTAAAATTCGAGAAGTATTCAATTCTACTCAACTGTATTCACTTGTGTGGATCCTCTACTCATGTGACCTTTGCAGCCAATCACTGAACTCAACAGTGAAAACTTCTAGGGTTATCGATTGGCTGCAGATAAATTAGCATAGCTTGTCGGGGATCACCGGAGTACTGGAGGGATTGAATACGTGATTTTTTTTTATTATTTTTTGCATTTTTTCCTGTAATAGAATTTAGATTTTAGACAACTCCTTTAAAGCTTCACTCGAGCCTTTATTCATGGCATTTGGGTTATATATATGCAGCGAATCTTCTCCAAAGCATCATTTCTTTCTGCAGACCAGACTGTCTGTGACTGAATTTTAATTCCTTTATTTTATAGATCTCCACCTCTCCATAAAACTATTTTTGAAACAATGGGTAGTCATTTGAAATAGGCATTATATACATGTAATATATAGGGATTGTACATATGAGAAAAAAGTGAAGGAAGATCCAGCATCCACATATAAAATTAAAACATGTTTTTTTTGAAAAAAATTAAAAACTAGAAAAAACCATGACAATATTCCAAGTAGACTAGATAGTCCATCTACGTATTTCAAACAGTTAACCTGTTCTTAATCATAACCACTGATCGTCATGATTAAGAACAGGTTACCTGTTCGAAACACATAGATGGACTATCTAGTCTACTTGGAATATTGTCATGGTTTTTTCGAGTTTTTAATTTTTTTCAATAAAGCCAAGTTTTAATTTTATATGTGGATGCTGGATTTTCCTTCACTTTTTTCTCTAGTTCCACCTGACTGCCGGTCAGGTTTCTGGGTACGTACCCTCATTCAACAGTCTGGTGAGCTGTTCACATCTTCGCGTTTATTGTACATATGAGTAAACAGCCCTCATAGCATGTGTATTTAAAAAAAAAAAATCCACACATTGCCGCTCACCTGATTCACCGCTGCAGCCTATCGCTTGGTTCTCCCGGAATTTGGTCCTCCGCACGTCCTCTTTGGCTCACCAATCACCGCAGAGTGAAGGTGATTGAAGCAGGACACCAAGAACACCAGACTACAGACTGCGGCGGAAGGACTGGTGAATGGCAAGATGAGGTTTTCATATTTTTAGCCTCAAAAATTCTGCAAAATCAGTGCTAGTGAATCACCAAAAAATAGAGATTCAGGAGAATCTAAATTTTTGGTTATATTTGTGCAAATTCAATTTGTCTTGAACATATTCACTTGTCTCTAATATATATTCCTCTACACAAAAATGTTAACACCAAAAGGAAAAGTCATGGTATTATGGAAATCAGAGGATGGATAGACATCTTAATAACATGCAAATAGTGAAAAAAGGGAAAATACATTTTCAAAATATTTTGCAGTTTTAAGTTTCTGGTATGCGTGCCACGTTCAGTAATCCCTACATGCCTTAGCTGCTATCAGTGAGGTTATTAATCCTTGTCTTGGGAATGCTCTGCCATACAGGATTCACTCAGGCACAAAAATCCTCAAGATGCCCTGCTGGCAGCTCTCTGTGCAATTGGCGACCAATGATGTCCCATATGTGCTCGATTGGAAACAAGTATGGAGGTGTTGCAGGCCACAATTGATCCATTCTAAACTGCAGTATAATTGGACACCACATACCAAGCCGAAAGCATCAAGCAGACGCTACACAAACCATTAAAAGGCAATTGCACAATATTGGGCTATGAGCCATACGTCCAGGTATGGCTCATGGGTGCTCCATTGAAAATGTTCCATTAAAGTCACGCCACTGCTCTCAAAGGCTTTCATGGCACAGTGCAAGACGGCAGTGGAGGAAAGAATGGAGTTCCGCCCTATTAGTGATGAGTAGCGCTATTATCTTGGATGCAATGATAGTCAGAGATTCGTCTGGAGATCATGTGGCAGAGTCCTCATGAGGCCTTCATGAATGAATATCACACTGGTCCTATTCCACTGGTTTATGGTGTGGGGTAGCATAATATATTATAGACACACCCCTCTAGTCTTCATTTCATGTACACTAAAAACCTGCCGTAAGGTTGATTTGGTTGTGGAATTAGCTGTAGTGCCATTCTCCAATGTCTCAGGAACCATTTTTCAACACAACATCCCAAGACTGCATGTTTCTGGTGTTATTGTGAACAGCCTGTGTGGCTTAAAGGTGCTACCATGGTCTGCAGCATTTCCAGACTTGTTTTACATCGAGCACATCTGGGACGTCATTGATCAGCGCTTGTACACGGAGCTGCCAGCAGACACTCTTGATGATTTGCACTAATAACATCATCAATAGAAGCCAACGAGTGTAAAGGTGGCGTTACATGCTACGATTTATCTGATGATATGTCGTCGGGGTCACGGTCTCCGTGACGCACATCTGGCATCCTTAGCGTCGGCGTTGCGTGTGACACCTATGTGCGACTCCGAACAATCGCAAATAGGTTGAAAATCGTTGATCGTTGACTTGTCGTTCAGTTTCAAAATATTGTTCATCGTTTGGATCACAGCAGACATTTTGGTACGTTTGACACCCTGCCAACGACAAACAACCTCCAAATGAACGCCTTGGTCAAACAATATATAACTGAACGATTTTGCGTCGTTTTTGAGATCGTTCCGTGTGACCGCTAATAAATGACCTACAGTTAGGTCCAGAAATATTTGGACAGTGACACAAGTTTTGTTATTTTAGCTGTTTACAAAAACATGTTCAGAATACAATTATATATATAATATGGGCTGAAAGTGCACACTCCCAGCTGCAATATGAGAGTTTTCACATCCAAATCGGAGAAAGGGTTTAGGAATCATAGCTCTGTAATGCATAGCCTCCTCTTTTTCAAGGGACCAAAAGTAATTGGACAAGGGACTCTAAGGGCTGCAATTAACTCTGAAGGCGTCTCCCTCGTTAACCTGTAATCAATGAAGTAGTTAAAAGGTCTGGGGTTAATTATAGGTGTGTGGTTTTGCATTTGGAAGCTGTTGCTCTGACCAGACAACATGCGGTCTAAGGAACTCTCAATTGAGGTGAAGCAGAACATCCTGAGGCTGAAAAAAAAGAAAAAATCCATCAGAGAGATAGCAGACATGCTTGGAGTAGCAAACTAAACAGTCGGGTACATTCTGAGAAAAAAGGAATTGACTGGTGAGCTTGGGAACTCAAAAAGGCCTGGGCGTCCACGGATGACAACAGTGGTGGATGATCGCCGCTTACTTTCTTTGGTGAAGAAGAACCCGTTCACAACATCAACTGAAGTCCAGAACACTCTCAGTGAAGTAGGTGTATCTGTCTCTAAGTCAACAGTAAAGAGAAGACTCCATGAAAGTAAATACAAAGGGTTCACATCTAGATGCAAACCATTCATCAATTCCAAAAATAGACAGGCCAGAGTTAAATTTGCTGAAAAACACCTCATGAATCCAGCTCAGTTCTGGAAAAGTATTCTATGGACAGATGAGATCAAGATCAACCTGTACCAGAATGATGGGAAGAAAAAAGTTTGGAGAAGAAAGGGAATGGCACATGATCCAAGGCACACCACATCCTCTGTAAAACATGGTGGAGGCAACGTGATGGCATGGGCATGCATGGCTTTCAATGGCACTGGGTCACTTGTGTTTATTGATGACATAACAGCAGACAAGAGTAGCCGGATGAATTCTGAAGTGTACCGGGATATACTTTCAGCCCAGATTCAGCCAAATGCCGCAAAGTTGATCGGACGGCGCTTCATAGTACAGATGGACAATGACCCCAAGCATACAGCCAAAGCTACCCAGGAGTTCATGAGTGCAAAAAAGTGGAACATTCTGCAATGGCCAAGTCAATCACCAGATCTTAACCCAATTAAGCATGCATTTCACTTGCTCAAATCCAGACTTAAGATGGAAAGACCCACAAACAAGCAAGACCTGAAGGCTGCGGCTGTAAAGGCCTGGCAAAGCATTAAGAAGGAGGAAACCCAGCGTTTGGTGATGTCCATGGGTTCCAGACTTAAGGCAGTGATTGCCTCCAAAGGATTCGCAACAAAATATTGAAAATAAAAATATTTTTTTTGGGTTTGGTTTATTTGTCCAATTACTTTTGACCTCCTAAAATGTGGAGTGTTTGTAAAGAAATGTGTATAATTCCTACAATTTCTATCAGATATTTTTGTTCAAACCTTCAAATTAAACGTTATAATCTGCACTTGAATTCTGTTGTAGAGGTTTCATTTCAAATCCAATGTGGTGGCATGCAGAGCCCAACTCGCGAAAATTGTGTCACTGTCCAAATATTTCTGGACCTAACTGTATGTGCGATCTCGGCAAATTGTATCAATGATCTCGGCATGTCACATCATTCAAGAGATCGTCAGATAAATCGTAGCTTGTAAAGCGGCCTTTAGTGTATGTGTCAGAGATGAGTGGGTCTTTTGAAATGGGAACTTGCTGAATTTTCCCTCAAAATTTAATTTGCACCAAATAACTGTTCAAATCTAAATTACGGAGTATATAAATATAGTATATATAATACAGTGTATATATATATATATATATATATATATATATATATATATATATATATATATATATATATATATGTATACATATACACACAGTATATATACATATACATATATACACAGCTCTGGCAGAAATTGAGAAACCACTGCAAAAATGTAAGTTTTTCCAATTTTTCTCATTATAGGTATATTTTTGAGGAGAATGTCAATTGTTCCTTTATTCTATAAACTACTGAAAATATGTATATACATATACACTAGCTGTACTACCCGGCTTCGCCCGGGTTAATAACTGCTGTTAACAAAATAGAATGTATTAACAAAAATGTATTCTGCACACAAAAAACACAAAACAAATAGATAGAAATGTGATTATTAAAAGGCAAAAACTAAGCTAATAGAAGCATTTCACAACATATATTTCAACACCACAGATATTCCACACAGATTTAACTAACTTGGCCAAGTAATGTGCTCCGTCTGTCTCTTTCCAGGTCTGTCTCTTTCCCCGTCTGTCTCTTTCCCCGTCTGCCTGTCTCTGTCTGTCTCTTTTTTTGTCTGTCTCTATCTCTCTGTTTCTGTCCCCATCTGTCTCTTTCTAGGTCTGTCTCTTTCCCAGGTCTGTTTCTTTCCCCGTCTGTCTCCACGTCTCTTTGTCTGTGTCTTTTCCAGTCTGTCTCTTTTCCTGTCTCCACGTCTCTGTCTGTCTCTTTCCTTGTATGTCTCTATTTCTCTGTCTCTTTCCCCTTCTGTCTCTATCAAGGTCTGTGTCTTTCCACATCTATCTTTGTCTGTCTCTCTGGCTGTCTCCTCCTTCCCTGTCTGACTCTCTCTGCCCCTGTCTGCATGTCTGTCTGTCTCTTTCCCCATCTATCTCTTTCCCCATCTCTCTCTTTCCAGGACTGTCTCTTTCCACGTCTGTCTCTTTCCAGGTCTGTCTCTGTCTGTCTCTTTGCCTGTCTGTCTCTTTCACCGTCTGTCTCTATCTGTCTCTTTCACCGTTTGTCTCTGTCTGTCTCTTTCCCTGTCTGTCTCTATATCTCTGTCTCTTTCCCTGTCTGTCTCTCTGTCTGTCTCTGTCTGTCTCTCTCTATCCGTCTCCCCACCGACATCTTATTACCTCACATATAAGCTTCTAATACTACGAATGTCTTTTGTTCCTATGGCAACCAATCACAGCTCCTACTAATAACCTGTAGTTCCAGGCTCCATTTACTTTAATGGAGCCATGTTTTTTGGAGAGTAACTGTAAAGCGCGGGTTTAAATTTTCCTGTCAAAACATAGTCTACGACGTTCCCTTGATCACATGAGGTGTCTGTGCAAAGTTTCGTGATTGTAAAAGAGACGGTGCGGATACACTTTTCGTTTCACTTTTTCCCCATTATGTAGATAGGGGCAAAATTGATTGGTAAATTGGAACGCGCTCGGTTAAAATTTCGCCTCACAACATAGCCTATGATGCTCTCGTGGTCCAGACGTGTGAGTGTGCAAAAATTTGTGGCTGTAGCTGCGACAGTGCAGATGCCAATCCCGGACATACACACACACACACACACACACACACACACACTCAGCTTTATATATTAGATATACAGTATATATATATATATATATATATATATATACATATATATATATATACACATATATATATATGTATATATATATATATATATATATATATATATATACTAGAAGGTGGCCCGGTTCTAACATATCGAGTAGTCTAGAATGTGTATGTAGGTTAGCAGATTGAATAATAAGGTAATGAATGGGCTGGATGGGTTAGGTTTAATTTATTATTCTTATAATTGTTTTTTGGTTTTAAAATGACAAACAACAGAAGGAACAGTTTTAATAGATGAGTCTAATGTTTAATGATGTCCATGGCTTGTAATGAAAGAAGGCCATGAACAGTGTAAAGTTAAGTAAAAATATGCTGATGCTGTGATGTGGCCCAATGCTGGTATGTGCCTCCATCGTGGTGCAGCCACTATCCTGACATGTGACCCCATTCTTCGAGGTAATGTGTGCGGGGGGCGTGGAGCCGAGCGGGGCCATGGCTCTGAGGACCTCAGTGTCAGGGACTGCATGGCTGGGGACAGGTGACTATTCGCATGTGTGTGTGTGTGTGTGTATGTGTTCAGTGTATACATGCGGAGGGCGGAGTGTGAGGGGGAGGAGCCGAGTGGGGTAGTGTGGGGGGGGCGGAGTACAGGGATGGAGCCAAGTGGGGCCATGGCGCTGAGGACGTCAGTGCCGGGGACTGCATGGCTGGGGACAGGTGACTATTCGTGTGTGTGTGTGTTCAGTGTATACATGCGGAGGGCGGAGTGTGGGGTGGAGCCGAGTGGGGTAATGTGTGGGAGGGGCAGAGGCGAGCGGTGGGTATGTGTCGGCTGGGTTGCCAGTGTGGGCTCTCGGGGGTGCAGCACAGGGGAGTTGGGGCTGCGTATGGGTGCGGCGAAAAGTGTCAGGTGTCATCCTGTCGGTCCATAGTTCGGGCTGTTCAGTTAGCTGAGCCATTGGTCGCAGGCTCTTTAGCGCGCGCAGTGTGGCGACGGTTGTCACTGTAATGACCTCATTTTGGAGCATGACAGACAGACAGACAGAATAAGGCAATTATATATAGATATATATCATGGGCCACCGATTAGTAATTGGTACTGTTTTTCTGAAATGTACATTATTGATGTGGGAACTTTGTTATAAAGAAATAAAAACATCCTAATCCTAATTTTCCTACAGCAACACCAAGGTCAGCCGGGAACTTAACAAGGAGAAGAATGATCATTTTTAGGGTTTAAGAATCACAAACAAGAAATTTTACTGTAGAACTTGTAATAATTCTCGTCATATAATGTATCTCAGATTTTACTATAGCAAATAATGCAATAAAGGCTTTAATATTTTATCAGCTGAATGGTTTAATGACTGGTTTGCATATTGTATCAGAGGAGAACTGTCAGCACATCACAGGCTCATTCATGTCAAAAGTACAAACCCACTGGCACGCTCATAGATCTGAAGCAAGAAGCCAAAGGGGCACAGAGCTTAGAAGTGCATCGCAGGCCTCTATATTCATGTGATCAGCGGAGGTCATGGGCCACCTCACCCCCATCTGGTGACATCTCAATAATACCTTTTAAGATGTCTCATGCAGAGTTGGCAATGGACTGACAGTCAGTAATGATAGGGCCCATGTATCCATGATTTTTTAAGCTGGAGAAGCTTGTAAGGATTATCGAGATAGCAATAATCATCATTGACACGTCTCAGTGGTTGTTACTTATGTCTTTGTGTCATTGGTCTGAGCTGTAAACATGTTTCGCAACCCTGGTCTCAAGGTGAACTTTATTTGCAATTGCCATTTTGTCAGCAACCAACTACTTTACCAACCAACTTTTATTAATAATAAATAAACAAAATAACTTGTCATCTCTATTTTATACCCCATATTAATGGCATAAATGTAAAGGCAGGTAAATGAAGGCATATTGTTACTTTTTTTTATAGAAATCCAAGAAATCCATTTTACTGATTTAGATAAATCTGTAGTTGAAAGTATATGCTAATGAGTGTGCTGTTCCTATTTGTTTTAGTTAAAACTGCTATTTAATGTTTTTCATGCTTGTCTCTGCTGCCAGTAGGTCAGACCTTTCAGCTCCTCTGTTTCTTTTGTCCAGCCCATGGGAGTATCTGCTGCTCCTCTTACATCACATCCTGGCATGTTCAGTTCCAGCCAGAGTTCGTGAGAATAACACTCCTTATTGGAGCTGCTGGAAGCAAAATCTTCTGACCTTAATGGCTCCAGAAACAAGCATCACAAGAGAACCATAATGCCAGGTACTTGGACCGCTGTACTCCTGCATGTCTTTAACCTTTGGAGAAAATAAATCACCATTGTTTCATCTCAGCATGTGCATGTTTAACTCTGCAGCGCTCTGGTCATGTCTGCCTCACCTATAGGAAAAACGAAGGTAATATTCTCACGCCATTCCATAACTACTCGCCTTCAATCGCCTTTAAGTGGAGACAGAACAATGAGTTAAAAGTGAAGTGAGCGGGCGCTGCACTCACAGCTCTTCTGCCTTTTCCGTGCCCACTGACTACCTCCTGTCTCCGACTGACAAGTAACTCATGTTTCAGTGACCTGTCAGTCAAAGACAGGAGTCAGGCAGCAGGCAGGACAGAGGGAGAGAGGCAGGAGAGGTGTGAGTGCAGCGCCCGCCCACTGCACTTACAGCTTAATAGAATACAATTTTCAATTATGAATTTCTCTAAAACAGCTAAATGGATTTCTACAACTTAGATAAAACTGTAATAAGCATTAATACACCTTCTCGTACATCTCACAAGTTTGAGGATTGAAATCTTGATAAATAGTTCTGCTTCATGTTGTTCAATATGTCAAGATCTACATTAATGACTTTGGGTCTCTGCACATAGCAAACCTGTGTACATACTGTATATCCAATGTACGGCTCATAAAGTCCTTGATACTATAAGTACTCCTTGTTTCACTATATATTGCCTTAAATGTAACCTCACTTTAGATTCATGCTGCCCAAATTATGTTTTTTTGGCATCATGCTGCAGCGTTTCAGAGAGCTAGCCAGGAATCTTGCATTTTGGATGACTTGCTCAAAAGTTGATCCATTACTGCTCCTCCCTCCCTGCTGCCCGTAACTGACAGGTCTTGCTATTTATACATATACAAGGAGGGACTTGTCTGTATAGGAGAGCAGGGCAAGGAGAAGCTAATGCAGGCAGGCATTGGATTAATCATCCAAGATTTATAGCCTAATGTATTGTGGTTTTTCAAAGCATGTGTCCTCTGAAATACCTGTGCGTTTTAGAGAAAAACATTAATGGCTACAATAATGCAGGCAATGTTTGACTCATACTGCCATTGGGGGTGTTTTCTTCATGTTATCCACCATCGGGACCCCCCCCACACTTCTTTATTCAGATGGAGCTTTGAGAAGCTGTGTTTTGGGGGTTTGTGAGGGTCCCAATGGTCAGACCATCAGCTATCCTGTTGTTTGATGGCTACTTATAAACTTGCTAAAAACTCTTCAGGAAAGCACCATCTTATTTCCAAGGATTAGTGCCTGTAGTGCACAATTCCACATAGGACTGTATCTGATATTTTTTTTTTTTAAATAATACATTAGTTAAAGCATTTTTAAAGGGGATCTGTCAGCCGGTTTATGCTATCTCATCTGAGAGCAGCAGGATGTAGGCAAGGAGACTCTGAATCTAACGATGTATCACTTAGATTACTGGGAGCAGCTGTTATGACACAATCTGAATTTTTAGTTTTAATCATGTAGGAGAGTCCAGAGAACTGCTCCCGCCCACACCAGGCTCTCTATAGTGATTGTACATTGACTGTGAGGTGTCAGAGGAGGGGGTGTGACGGACTGCTGTCCACATGCCAACCAGATCGAGCAATGATAATCACCAAGTGACAAAACCTTTAGTTTAAGTAAACAACAGCACACAATCTCATAAGGGAGGCATAGTTGATTTTTGTTAATCCCTAAATCATGCTGTTCTCAGCTTACATAGCAAAAACCTGCTGAAAGATTCCCTTTAAGAAATCTAATTTGTATGAGTGAATTGTTTTTCTGTAGACTATATCCTGATGGTATAATTTTGCCAATAAAAGAGCTTATTGTCCTCAACAAAAAAAGACTTGCGTTACCTGGAGTCAGAAGTATGACAGATGTGACGATCATGGAGCAGATTACAAGAATGACAAGAAGTGCAATTGCTATTCCTTTCCAGTTCCTTTGAGGAGGGTTGCTTCCCACCAACTCCTGCAAACAATAAAAGACAGATATTACTTTATCATTAATGGTACCATAAATATTACAGACCCAATATTATAGGAATGAGGATATGTAAAATTTGACCGGTTAACAATCTAACAGGAAAACGTAAAACGCCCAAATCATGAAACAAAAGTTTTCAAATAAACAGTAAACGCAGACTATGGACAGGAATATCCCAGCACTTCCTTCAGTGTAAACATATTTTTATTGACGATATTTTGTCTCTTATAGCAATTAAAACTGATATATAAAGAAAACTCAGTTTTTAGGTATCTGGCTGTAGGACAACTGCCTGCAGCAGAAGCCTCGCTGCTGTTCTCTGTCTGCAGTGAGACAAAAGATCATCATCCAAAGGAGGAGTCTTCAATAGAAAATTATTACTGACCAATAGGAGAGCAAAGTCTTTGTTCTCTCTGAGATTTCTACAAGACTGACTATTATACAGAAACAACAGTGTGGATAACAAATGGCATTGTGTTTATAAGTAATCTAGATATATTGAATGTATAACTGATAGAGAAAAGTTAAACTTAGTTACATAGTCACATAGTTACATAGGTTGAAAAAAGACCTAGGTCCATCTAGTTAAGCCTTCCTCCACCAATTCTTCATTTTGTCACTAAAGGTCCCGTTACATGCGTCGATTTATCGTGCGATCGCATGTGCGACGTGACACGTATTTACGATTTGCCGATATCGCTTATAGGTCGTTTATTTGCTGTCACACATAAAGATCTCAAAATCAACGCATTAGCGATCAACGATATATTGTTGGACCCAGGCGGTC